>NC_086325.1:36566949-36831949 GCF_036172605.1 Pelobates fuscus
AGCAGGAAATTGTAATGGTGCCTTCAAGGGCGCCCAGTACAGGAAAGGCAATAAAAGATAGTTGAGAGGTGAAAAAGTCCTGCTGCTGAAATGAAGTCAGCCAGCACAGATATAGAGAGAAGAAACTGTCAATTCTCAGAGATACCCTGATCGGTATGGAAATCTAATGTGCCCCAGACGGCTGCCCACCGTCTAAGTCCCAAAAGTTACTATATAATCAAATCGTGGTATATAGTCATCAACATGTTAACCATGACGGGGAACATAGGAGGCACATACAGAATTATTTTCAAATGCCCTGATCGGTTTGAAAATCTAATGTGCCCCGGATGGCTTGATGCCATCTAAACTCAGTGCTAAGTGTCCACTAATAAAGTGATGTCCAGGAGCACACAGAAAATATCGCGCCCCGACACGCGTTTCGCCTAACTCAGAGGCTCATCAGGGGGAACTGATTTGTCAGTGTCTCAGAGTTCAAATAGCCCGCCCTTGAATCTCATTGGTCACATATGGATTCAAGCATTAAGGGCAGGTACGGTGGCCCATATGACTCAAAAAGAGTCCAGAATTTTATAAAAGAAGTGCTTACAAAGGTTCAAATGCCAGTGAATAGATAACAGGCCAAAAGTATAAGACTAAAGTAAAATAAATAAAGAAAACCTCCTAAATCAAAAGCAATTATGGGTGACCACAATATTGATCTGGTCCAAGTGACCCATATAAAAATGGGCTACATAATGTCTACAAACCAGAGTACCAATTTATAAGTACTTCTGGGATAGATATAATGATGTAACAGTAGAGTACTATGATGACAAAATTGTTGTCCTTTTTGAATCTGGCCAAACCATAAGTGATATGGAAATATTGTTTACCAGATATAATGCTAATTAATATGGTTATGTTACATGATAGTATCTTACAATAGTGCCAAGGTGAGAAGTAGTCTAGTCTAAAAATTAGTACCGAAAAAACTGTATTGATGAGTTTCTAATGACATTATAAAGAAGTTAGCAATGTTGATGTCTGTGTGTGGCTGATAAATTATTTATGTATGAATGGTGTGTAATTAAATTCTTCATTAAGACCTGAGGGAGCTAAGGTCTTAAATGAAAATATCCACTGAGATTCTTTTCTGAGCAGGATCTTGTTAAAGTCTCCCTTTCTCGGGTTTGGTAATAATTTCTCAATTGCCTGGAATCTCAGATTGTCAGAGTTACCATCATGGAAGTTGAGAATATGTCTTGCTACAGTAGTCGGTGTGATGGTGTTATTAACAGAGGTTATGTGTTGCAGGATCCTGTGTCTGAACTGCTGGAAGGTCTTGCCAATATATTGAATACCACAGCTACATGTGATCAAATAAATTATTTGCATAGAGCTGCAGTTGATCAAGGCATTCGTCTCAACCCTGGTTTGGGTTTGAGTAGATGTGGTAAATTTTGAGGGTAAAATATATTGGCAAGCCTTACAGTGCCCACATTTGTAGGTTCCCTTGGTATTCGATAACCAATTGGTTGGTGGTCGTGGGGGTGCCAGATGGCTATGTACTAGTTGGTCTTGTAGGTTGATTGGTCTGCGCGCTATTAAGGGTGGATACTTTGGTAACACATGTTGGAGTTCCGGGTTAGATAGAAGTATTGGACAATTTTTCTTGGGGACTTGGGACATAGGTCCCCAACCCTGGTCAAATGTCACAATGCAGCGTGGGACCTTAGATTCTTGTTTTGGTTTCGTAAATTGAAGGCTGGTATTTCTGTCAATGCTACACACCCGATGAAAGGCGTGTTTTAAAACACGGATGGGGTACCCTAGTTCCCTAAATCGCAATTTCAATACTTTGCATTCATTATAGAATGTCTGGTCTACCGAGCAGTTACGTCTAGCTCTCAAGTACTGACTATAGGGGATGGAAGCTTTCAGTCTGAAGGGATGATGACTCTCCCAATGCAACAGACTGTTGGTTGATGTAGCTTTTCTAAAGAGTTCCGTTTGGATAGTTCCATCCTGTTCTAGCAAAATTTTGAAGTCCAAGAATACCAATTCATGTTCATCTATCATGTGCGTTAATTTGAGGTTGATGTCATTGTCGTTAAGAGCTCTGTCATGTTTGAAGATTTTGTTAGAGCTCTTAACGACAATGACATCAACCTCAAATTATCGCACGATAGATGAACATGAATTGGTATTGTTGGCTCAAATAAATAGTTTTTGCTTATATCAACTTGCCCTTTTTACTCTCTCTATACTCTGAGTGTTTGAGTATCCCCAATATATATTATATATTTTTAAATTTATAAATATTTTTTTTATTACTTTACAAAAATAGCATATTTTGTCATTGGTGGCGTACAAAGGAATCCTAAACTGCTAAACTCTATTCCTGCTTGTTAGATTTTATAAAAAAAGATGACCGCATGTATTAAATATGCAAGTATTCCTGAGAGCAGAAAATGTGAATCCATCTATCCCTGAGGTTGACATTTTTAAATGAACTATTTATAGACTTGTTAATAAATGTCTACATTTAATAGGTGATCTCAAGTGCCTTCAAGTTATCTATTTCTATTTTTTAAATTTGACTTGGTAATCTTTAAACAATCACATATACTAACCAAGTAATTTTTTTTGTTATCTATAAGATAAAACAAGGACAATATGTTAGAGTTACATTAAATTTAATTTCTCATTTAAATCAGAGCAATCACAACAGATTTTATTGGACTTATATGCAGATGAAGGCTATAAAACACATTTACATTGAAGTTTAAATTGAAGCCTTGCCAAGTGTGATAATAGCTTTTTTCTTATAACGTGAATTGAAATATTAGTTATGTGTTATTGAGCCTGTCACATTTTAGGGCTGCATGTATGTTCATCCCAGTGAGATTAAACGTTTAGAATCTTATTATTAATTTATCAATAAATTGCATGTCTTGCAGCAAGAACACCGTCATAACAATCAATATACATATTAACTTCTAAATGCCCTAACTAAAATGAAAATTATAAATAGCATCTACAGACTAAGTCAACATGGTAACATCTATTATAATGGATTAACACACAATATATTGAGGGAACTAGTGTATTCATTCTTAATGTTATATATATTTCATATAGAATACAACAGCATTATGAAAGAAGTAAAACTATTGCAAGTGTTTTTATTTTCTTATAATAAAACAAATGTAACTGCTAAAACACATTGTTACATCGCTTTCTTTTCGGAACTAGTTTTGAGTGGTGAAGTACATTTTCGTTGAAGTGACTGTCACCAAATGACATTTCACATTAGAGATGATTCATCTAACCTGGTAATGTAGTTGGTGTTTCCATAGAAACTCCATATATCAATCAAACAATGCCCTTACATTTAAAGTAATACACTATACTATTCTCTATAATTTTCATCATGTGTCCTAGAATGAAACCCTAGCCGGTTCCCTCAAACTCTTCCACAGCAAGATGATCACTAATGCAGCAACATTAGATAACTCTCAAACATGTTACCTGTTGCCATTTGGATACTTTCTTTTACCATATACTAGAGCAGGGTTGCCCAATAGGTAGATCCCCAAGGCAGCAGAACTACAAAATGATAAGTTTACCTATATGCTTTGTCATTCTAAAGGCATTGTAAAGGCATTCAAAGCATCATGGGATTTGTAGTTATACCACACCTGGGGATCTTCCTATTGGACACCTCTGTATTAGACTATATATTGATGTTTGCTATGGTACATGTCATATTAATACGTTTTATAAAAACAAACATGTGACATGTCAGTCTTAGAGAGAACAGAGCATAATAAAAATAAAGGCCAAATTATGTGGTTATGAATAGACTTGTGCATGGCAAAAAAAATGTGTTTGTCCAAATGTATTGATCTGTAAAATAAAATGGTTAGAATGATCCAAAATTCATCCATGGGGCATTTCAATTCAGACAGTCATGATGTTGTTTAATTTGGATCAACAAAAATGATCATTAAAGGTGTGTTTTAGTTTACTGCAATGCAAAAATTGATCTCTTCTTCTGATTAAGGTGTACCTTTGATGAGGGGTTTGTTTTTATTATCACTGTTATTGAGAATATAAATTTATTTTATATAAATTAACAGACCTTTATTAAGCCACAATAGACGTTTGTGTTTAAAATGGGTTGTTGCTTCTTGTATTTAATACTATTGTAATGTGATCATGTTTAACTTTGAGATTCAAATACTACACTGCACACAGTGCACTGCACAGTGTACATTTACATTTACATTTACTATTAGATTTTTCTCATTCATATGCCTTTAATAATGCAGTGGTGTTTAATCATAATCAGTCAGATATTTGAATTAGTAAAGTTATGACAATAGATAGACTGGTATAGAACTGTAAATGTATACAAAACATAAAGTAATACATTGCACCAACAAGAATGTGTGCCTAGTGTTTTAAGGCAAGCTTATGGTGTAATACAAAAAGGAATTTGCACAAATACATTTACTTTGATCAAATGAATAATAGTTAAATTAGCATAACCTCAAAGGGAAAGAAAAGAACAAATAAATAATAGTGCCGTTTTAGCATCCAACCAATGAAAATGAAATAGTATAGAGAACTAACTCACACTTTTCTTAGCTACTTAGAGCTCTCCTGCATTGCACATGAAAGTAAGGATAGGAGAACACTGTCGCAATATTGAAAAAGGGTTTAAAAATCAATTGGTCTTTTCACGCTTTACTTTACACAATAAGGATCCAAGCAATTTAAGATGTATGGGTATTGCATCACTCACTAACCATTGGAGTGGTGGTGACATAGTGAAAAGACTCGAAAGAGCAGAAATAGAGTGGAGCAGAAGTGGACTTATATAAACTATGCTGTGAGCTCCCTTCCTGCTGGTGAACCAGATCCTGTGCCGCCTTATGGTACAAAACAGTTCCTTGAGTCGCGTTAGACCATCCAAACAGCAGTATGCGGCTCACAGGCCACAGTTTGGCCTTGTCTGGTCTATAGTATTGGATTTTATACTACTGGATATAGTTACTACACTTTATACTGGATCTTCATATATCCTGAGACAGGGATTGTACCGCCCACATGCAATACAGCAGAGCTATGAGTTACTCAGTAAAGTGTGAGTTAGTTCTCTATACAATTTGATTGTTATTGGTTTAATGCTAGATACTGCACTATTATATGTTTGTTATTTTTTTCCTCTGAGGTTACGCTAATTGAACTATTATTCACTTTATCAAACAACATATATTTGTGAAAATTCATTTATGTATTATACCATAAGGCTGCCTTTAAACACTTGGCACACGAGGATTTGGGGAATCCTTGATGCCACTTGTTTTAATTATAGTGAGCACATAAACCATCTCATTTTGCTGATATAGAAACAGTAGCAGTGTATGCACGTTTTGTTAATTGATAATTAATAACTCCTTTCACTATTATAACCCTGTAAAACATTGGTCTAATATGGGTTTGAGAATGTTTGCAGAACTAACTTGTAAATTTTGTTCTCTTTTCCACTGGATAAATATTAAAATTATTAACTATTTCTTGATAAGTTTAATATTCACACCACACAATATTTTAGTATCTTTTAGCTTAGTTTACCATCAGAAAGAGACTAATGTCCCAGCTATCTGTAAACAGGATTTTATTGACTGGTTTACCCATCTTTAATTGTATACAGTGTTTGAACCAATAAAGGAGACACTTTTATATTATTGATTGTACACCGTACTCATCCTTCAGTGATATTTCTACCAAACCTTTTCAGTTATATTATGTTTTACTTGTTGCAATCTTCTTGTTACAACATTTTCCAATATCTGTTTGCTTGTCTACTACGTTTGAACAATAGTTTCCAGTCTTGGTTCTTGACAGAATTATTTCACCTTTCTTCTACCTTTTCTTTTCACTTTCATATTCTCACTCTGTCGTCTCTTATTTCACACACCTTGAGGACGATGTCAGTTTTCTTGTTTTGCAGTTATTATAGAACCATCTCTGGCATCTACCAGCTAGCTTTTTAAATTCTTTTAATTCATTGTTATCTTTTGTTGTTGTTTGTATTGTAATGCTTGTAAAAACTGTGAGTGGTTTCTTGTCATATATAACTTTTTTTAAAATCTGCGTCATTTTATATACACTGATATAGATTATAGTGCCTCAAAAAAGATTTATGTTTTATGTCACTGGTTATAGGACAAAAAAACACTATACAGAACTGGCTAATTGTCTAATTCCTCAAACCCTGGACTGGTAGCAGTGTCTTGATGACTGGTATGGGAACCATGCTATTTTGTCAAAGCCTTGGCTTTACCTCGTAACCCAAACACCTAATTGAAGACTTTGACACGACATCTCTCATTCATTGATATTGGTTAAACTTTAAAACAACGTTACTTTAATTACGTTTTGACACACAGAGCCTCCCTAGACACTTCCTGAAAAAAAAGGTTGCATTTTTAAACTTATCTTAGGAGAATTTGTTTAATTTAGAGGTTCTTATCTCATGCTTTGTTAATTGCCTGCTAGTGCAATGCATTCTCCAGTATGAGATTAGATGAAATTAGATAAAGAAAGAAGAAACAAAAACTTAATAGGATCAAATAATTTTAGGAAATCAGAGAAACATTCATGCTAGCACAATGTGAGAAATGTATTGTATTAATATTATTTAATCCAACACTTCATTATTTAATAATTGTCATTTTTTTTTTACTTATATCTAATTTCACATAGGTTTTTGCAGCTTTTACATGCTCAATGCATGAACAGGCATTCAAAATATTATTTTCTTAAATCTGCGCTTTACTTGTAAAAGGTAATTTTTCTAGATCAGTGGTTTGTAAGCAAATCCTCAATGCACACACAAAGTTTAGACATTTTCTAATTCTATATCAATAGGGCTACTAACAGACATCAATAGTTCATTTGCCTTGAGTACTGGATTGAAAATTCACTGCTCTTGATGACGCCTTACTCAAAATAGTTTAGAAAAGCTGGTGACAGAGATTTTAGATGTACTTTAATGTGTATACAAGTAAAGCATATTAACGGTCAGAGATCAGTCTGATGAAACCCTGCTAGGAGATTCCTCTTGTTTGATAGATCCCACCACCTATATGAGCTTCAGCCTTCAGTGAATAAGAAAAACCCTTAAAGATATATTTTTTTATTTAATATTAATTGAGTAAATCTCAATACGTCTTTTTTTTATTATTTTTTATAAAGCACTGGACATGTGGTCAATCTTTATTTAGAAATTGGAATAGTGCATGTAGACAAAACATGAGACAAAAAACAAATCTCAATAGATTTTTGACTTCACATTTTACTAATAATTATAAAAAACTAGTAAATATAAAGCATTAAAACTCTGTGCTCAATTTTACATACAATTCAGCCATTAAATAATTTATGCTCAGTATTATCATATCATGCTAGAGACAAGGAAAAACTACATAGGCACTATGTGAAAATAAGCATTTTATATTTTTATGCAATTTAGTTTCAACGGTCTGCTATTCTTGCAACTTAAGAAAGGTGGCTTACCTAAATTAACCTCCTGCCTTTTAACTGCAGTGACCAGGAATTTGTCACTTGATAGGCTGAAGGTTAATTCGCAGTACAGTGTTTCTGAAAACTTCAAGAACGTCTGACCTTTGAGGACAAATAGCATAAAATGAAACTTCTCTCTATTTTTAATTTCAATGCAAAATTTAAAGGATGTAAAGTCCATCATACTGATACTTTGGTGCTATAGTGTTGATTCTCTCAGTTTTGATTCTATAAGACTTTAAAGGACCACTCCACACCCCAAAAGCACTTCAGCTTGCTGAAGTGCTTTATGGGGGAGGAGTATCCTCATTTAACCACAGTTTATAAAAGTGCTGATTTCTATGAGAAATCAGCACTTTTATAAACTAACCAGCGAACTCCCCACTGGCTGTCAATCAAACAGCCTGGGAGGATTCCTTCCTACTTCCGTTAGCTCCCCTGAGATAACAGAAGTGGCAGGCACTCTCTACTTGAGTGTGCCTCCCTCCCTCACAGACTAGCTTTTCATCCAGTTTCATCCCTGCACATGCGACCGGGTGAGCGCATGCACGAACATCCGCGCGTGCACGGTCCGATATACATGCACTCAACACTCAATGAGAAGCCTCTGATTGGTTATTTCCTTGTGAAGAGACTGAAAGTCTCTTCTGAGAAAAAGGGGGGAGGGGCTTACAAAGGCTGCAGTCATAAGAACTGCAGCTTTTGTAAGCTATTTTAAACTGTATTCCCAATGAATACAATGAAAATATTTATGTATGTATTCATTGGGGGTATATCTACTAAACTGTGGTGGAGGGTGTTGGAAGTGTGGAGTGGGCCTTTAACCCCTTAAGGACACATGACGTGTGTGACACGTCATGATTCCCTTTTATTCCAGAAGTTTGGTCATTAAGGGGTTAAGCTACAAAACTTCAGTATAGATCTACAGATAGTATTAAAAAAATATGGAATATAGTTAATGACAAGCTTGAATACAGGCATTTGCAGCCTACATCATATACTATGGGACCAAATATCAATTAAGTGTCAAGAGAAGAGATAATCTTTTTAACTCTAAATATATTCAGTGATATCGACATCACGACAGCTGACAAAATGCTGAGAATTTTGGTTGCAGGATTTACTTCACTTGAAAATGGAGATGCCATTTTAATAGTATTAATTAATGCAATTTTTTGGTCAGATTTAATAAAACTTGGTCAGTAATAAATGTTGCATGTCATAAAACCCTGAAGATATTTAGATAAATTAATCTAAAATATATTTCACTTATATTATTGCCAGGAAACATTCCCAAAATCTGTATTGGCACAGCCCACTGGAATTAAATTGGGGACCAGTTTAGGAAAATACAAATTCAGGTATTCATTTATCACACTAAGATCTTGGAGCCTATCACATTTTATTACTTGAAGGTACTCATGCAAGATATTGCTATGTTTTACAAAGCTTATCCAAACAGCATTTATAATAGTTTAACTTAAATGGCTCTTGCAAAACACAATCAATTGAAAAAAAAAAACCTTTTTGTAAGCATTGCAGGATGGATACAAAGAAGTAAAATATTCTAGTATGTTTTGTATTTTACAATGATTGGATTTTTAAATGAAGATGTTTTCACTCTTCAATGTTAAGGTATCATTACTTAAATATTTTGTGCAGGACACTAACCTACAAAGTCAATGACGATTGGGTACAAGCACTTCAGTTCAGTATTGGTGGCACAGAGGAATTAACAACATCTAAGGTCAATTCTAAGTAAGCAAAAGTTCATATCGGCAGTAACAGTAGTGGTACTGAACATCAGAGATGCATTAAGGACTTAAGGTGACATCCATTTTAAATACATGGTATAGTTAATTGATTAAAGGAATTAAAACCATTTACTTGTTTTTGTTCAAATCCATAGACGTTATATTGTCTGCCTTGAGCTCTGCCTAAATTTACTTGCATCTATGTTTTTATTACCAATTTGTTTATTTAGAAAGTGTTTTAACAGGAGGAATACATTGACATTTGTATTGTTTTCAAATATGTTTTAGGGTACATAAGTAATTTAATGTAGGTACAAAGTAACATTTAATATACAAAACGTAGATAAAAATTAGCAGTTGTTCCAAGTCTTGAACAGCTGTCAAAATGCCTCTTTGTCTATATAGTGTGTAGGATGGATAGGTGACTAGCAGATTTAAAAAACATCAGTGCACATCATCAGTTTTGCTTAGAGCAGGGATTTCTGACACTTTTGGCTCTCATAGAAACATAGAAAAATAGAATGTGATGGCAGATAAGAACCATTCAGCCCATATAGTCTGCCCAACTTTCTAAATACTTTCATTAGTCCCTGGCCTTATATAGTTCTCAGGCAGTTTTCTGCGTACTGAACTGCAACTCTGAAAAACCTTTGCTGTACTTGCTGTTGAATGTACACATGTGTTATTGTGCACTGCAGGTTAGGAGGACGGACAGAAAGGAACTGTGACATCATGTCTGCAAGTACAATAAAAATAAGAAAATAATATAGAATATAAAGGTGGTACAGAGGAGGGAGAAATAAGATGCAGGCTGTAAAAAATTGATACATTTTGTTTTGGTGCCTCTTGTATCCCTCTAATATAGTTATTATGGCACAGAAATATCTTTAAGATTTTTTGATAGAAGAGTATTGCTCTTGCTAGACTAGACAAGCATTTAAAAATATTTTTGTTGTTGTTATTTTAGAGTAAAATATGTCTAGACTTTGTTCAGCTTAACAAAAGATCCAATGCAGTCTGACTTCTTATATCTCCATACATGTAATCACATAACGTCTTTAATTAATATATTGGGGCATTACTCCAGCTGAAAAAAAAAAATTATAAAGAAAAAATATAGTAAACAAGAAAGTGATGTAATATGGACACAGCTCAGGTGGAGAAGAACGGTATAGCATATAACAAACAGGCTGTGTGCAAGAGATGAAGAATATAAAATGATAGGGTAACATATGAGTGAACACAGTGCTTGGCATACAAGCAAAAGTGAGATGGAGCAAGTTAAGTGAATGCACTGCATGACTAGGAAACAAAAGAGTGAGCCACCCCAGCCAACACCATGTGTTATTTTATGGATTGCTAATTAACTGCAAGTGTACCCCCGTTTACTGCTGAAGTAGTAGGACTAAAGTATCTTGTATAATATAAGCAACCTTAATATACATGTGTCTTAGGGGCTATTGTGGTTAGGCTGGCCACCGAGAAACACTGTCAGGCAGACAGCTTATCGGTCATCTGATGCCCTTTAAGGGTATGACACAGTCCACTAGGTGTGTACAGGACTGCAGCTTCTGTTCTAGGAGTGTAGGTAAGTGGCCCTTCAGTTGCCATCGGTCCCAAAGGAACCTCTCTTCCAGCATGAGTCTGTATGAGCTCCACGGGTGCTCCGTTTCTGCTTGCTTGGTCCTTTTGTCGGGTCTGTTGGCGCTGTCTTCACCACTGCTTGTAAGCTGCACGAGCTCCAGGAGCTGCCAGTCTGCTGACACGTTGTCAGGAGGTTTTGCAAGTTGCGGAAAGCACCTGTTGGACTTGTGCGTTTTGTTTAGCAAGAAGCTTCTGCCAGAATCTAGCAAATATTTCATCCAAACGGTATAGGAGAGATGATGTCCCTCTGTGGCAAGCTGCGACACTCATTGCAACTGCCATTTTAGGTGCGCCTTTCTGTGTGTCATCAGAGATCACGGCCTCATCTTATTTCTCTTGCGGAGTCAAGGGGCCTTCAAGGTGGGGACCACGATCACCCCTGCAGGTCCAAAGGTGGAGGGTAGTGGGGCATCTGGTTCATGTTGCCGCGAGTCTGCTCACATCGGGCCGGGAGATTGACTGCCTCTCTCCTCCACAACGCCCACCAGGCCTCACTCGCAATCAGCAAAAATTTCTGTCTGAACACCCAGAGATGACTGCTGGTAGTGACCCTGAGTAGGTCAATCAGTGCAGGGTGTCAAGGAGAACCAAGTAAGTCAGATTTACACGCTTAAATCTTAGGCGACTGGACAAAATCAAGTAATTCATGAGGAGCGCTCAATTAACACATCCAGTCGCCATTGAAGTCAGTCCCTGCCCCGGAAATATACATTTATAGATAACTCATATGCATATAAATAAATAATATAAATTGGTTTATGTTCCTGGGTAATAGTCTGATATCAAGCCTACAGTTAGGGAATGATTATAATAGTCACTGAGCCATTGTAATAACTCAATACAGTATATGTTCTGTACCAAACATTAGAATATAAATTCATATTTAGTTGATTATATTATTATACATGAAATGGTTAAAAGTATTCAAAGTGACATTTCTGTGATAACAAAGATCAGGGGTATTTCTGAAATGTAGAGGACACAGGTAATACCATTTCATAACAATCTGAATGTTTAAAAGAGAACATAAGAAAAATAAAGTCAAAATGCACATTAAGGGGGGTGGAGCCGAACGCCACGAGGAATGGCCGCCTAATCTATCAGCTCCTCCACGGGCGGACAAAACAAGCGGCTCCTGCCCGACACAAACGGCAGATAACCCGACCACAAGCGAGAGATCACCCTATGAACAATGTCGCAACACAAACCCAAGCAGAAGAACGATAAGGCTACGTTCTTCACGGCGAAAAAACAAGTGAAAACGCAGCACCGGCAAGAAGACCTGGAGGAAGATGGCGACCAAGACTCGGAGGGAAGCCGAGACTCCTTTGCCCATTCCCACGGCTCTAAGAGGTACGAAACCCAGCTGACGGAATCTAGGCTCCAAGCAATGCTGGATGCACAATCGGCACAACTGATTCCAAACCTCCATTGCAGGCATACAAAAAGACATCCAAGATGTCACCTCCAGAACAACAGCCCTGGATGGAAAATCAGAGGAGCAGGCCGCAGCACACGACTCACTGTCTGCACGGCTACAACATATGGAATCTCTTCTGGTCATGCATGAAACAAAATTTACCGACCTTGAAGACCGTTCCCGTCGGAACAATCTGCGATTGAGGGGGATTCCAGAAACAGTGCCCATATGTGACCTGCAAGTATACGCGGCAGATCTGTTCCACAACCTGTGTCCAGATATCCCGGCTGCAATGTTCCTGCTAGACAGAATACACAGGGTGGCGAAAGCCAGAACAGCACCTCCAACAGCGCCCAGAGATGTGTTACTGAGAGCTCATTACCATCACATAAAGGAAGAAATACTGAAGGCCATCCGCAACACTAACAACATGGCCAAAAAATTCAGAAGCATTCAAATTTTCGCTGACGTGTCTCCTGCGACATTGGCACAAAGGAGAGGGTTTGCAGCGATAACGGGGGCACTGAGGAGCCAGCAGATTTCTTACCACTGGGGCTTCCCCACCAAATTGCTAGTGACCAGGAACGGGCAAACCACAGTCGGCTACACCCCAGAAGATGGACTCCAACTCCTACAGGAATGGGATATACCCCCGTCGGGGTCTTCCTCCTCACCTCACAGACCAACGACGGGCGCACCGCAAGGAAGGAGGCCAAAGGTGCATTAACCCACGAGCCCTACAGTAACTCCCATGGAATACCTCATGGCAAATAAGACCACAGCTGACCTACAAAAATGACGACCTGGACACCCGGCATCAATCGTCGTGAACCCGGGATGTACTACAATCCTCCACGCCTGCCCCCGCTGAGGTGTGACACCCGCTTCGCCTATCCACACCGGACGGCCCAAGATCAACAGCCTACATCAATGTGCATCCCACAAGCCGAGGATCACTCAACCGACAACCTTACAGTGCTAACTAAGCGAGCTGTAAAGGACGCCCATGTACCACGGGTTCACAACAAACCTATTACCTGATAATCTACTATCTGGAACTTCAGGTACAGGGCGATACTGTCTTGCTGGGTGGACTCTAACAGGCGTGGAGGGTAGGAGGGAGGGTGAGAAGGGTGTAAGTTTCCCACATGGCCTGTATAGTGGCTGAATACCCACCTCACTCCTATATCCCATAGACACTATCACCTTACAGATGTTGGATATGGTCACTCCATGCTAATGAGGAAACACTCCGTGGGGGTCACCACAACGTAGCGGACAATTGTTCAATAATCCGCACAGTATGTGACTTAATGTAGGATATGTTTAATGTGCTTATCTGCTGTTCACAATTCGTTGATTGCATTGTATATTGAAAAATGTGTCGGGCAGGATGAATCTAAATGTTATGGATTCTAAATGTTATGGATTCTTAAAGTTATAGATGCTCGTTGTTCCGCCCGTGTCGAGTGCACTTAAACCCCCAGAGACCGGGCGCTTCACTCGGCACGACTGGATCCAACATTAGCCCGCCGGCTGGTGGAATCGGATACCCTATCGGGTATAACCGACGTCCCACCTCACTGACCCCACATACCATTCCCCCCCTTAATTCCTTACCCCCCCTGCCCTCCCCCAGTACACACATAGCACCTTGCCAGGGGAGACACGACCCGCATAAGCTACACCCAAGGGCACTGAGACACCAGCTGCAATGAAAATTATTTCATATAATGTCAAAGGGCTAAATACACTGGCAAAACGCCATGCACTTTACAGGGAGGCCAAACAATTACAGGGTGACGTATTGTGTCTCCAGGAGACACATTTTAGGCACACCGATCCACACAGACTACAAGTTCGTCACCACCCCTACCAATTCCACGCCACGGCACAATCTAAATTTAAAGGTGTGGCGACTCTCTTTAGCACCCACTTATCCTTCTCCCTGATCAAGAAGGTGGCGGATGCAGAAGGCAGGTACCTAATAATTGTGGCTAAGATCAATGACCAGGTATACACTATAGCTAACCTATATACCCCAAATGAGAAACAAACACAATTTCTAGCTCTTGTTCTAGACAAAAACGACAAAGTACGGGAAGGGATTCTACTCATTGGAGGTGACTTCAATTGCATGCAAGACCACATGTTAGATTCCACCTCCAGCAAAACACCCACGAGGATAGCTCAGCTCAAGAGAGAGGCAAAACGTTTAACCACTATACTCACTAAACATAACCTATATGATGTATGGAGAACCATATACCCTTCAGGTTCCCAAAATTCCTACCTTTCAGCGGTGCATAACTGCTACACAAGGATTGACAGATTCTATATAGGGGGTCCACACTTTGACCGAGTACAGGACTGCGATATAGGTGACATGACGTGGTCAGACCATGCCCCCATAACCCTGACATTAAAAGATAATTTCGCCTTCAAACACAACCCCCCATGGAGATTAAACGAAACACTGCTGCGTAATCTCTCCTTTGTCAACTATGTGACTGACCAGCTGACGCAATACTGTACCACTAATGACACCCCTGATATGCCAGGGCACACAATATGGCTCGCACACAAGGCTGTAGTGAGAGGCCTGTTTACCAAACAAGCACCATACCTTAAACGAAAGTCAGATAGGCAGATGCGGGACTGGGAGGTGACCCTGAGAGACCTTAACAAGGTCAACACACAGGTGCCATCAGACCGCACAAAGAAAGAAATCACACTCCTCCAAACGAAAATAAGAGAAGCCCATATAAAGAAAACTAGCCTACTCATGCACAAACTCAAGCAGGTACAATACACACAAGGAAACAAAGCGGGAAAAATACTGGCTAATACACTAAAAAGTGCACAAGCAAAATCTAGAATCCCATACATTATGGACGATCTTAACAACAAAATCATATCACCAATAGACATAGGGAACACATTTGCTAAATTCTACAGTTCCCTTTACAATCTTTCAGAAGATGCCTCACTACACCATGCTACAGTGGAAGAGGCCCCGGAATACCTGGCACAAATACAAACCACGGCATTAACAGAAACACAAAATGAGGCACTGGCAAGCCCCATAGATAGGAAGGAAATAAAACGCGCAATTGCTCAAATGCCAGCCCACAAGTCACCGGGCCTGGACGGATTACCCAACGGCTACTATAAAACATTCCGCAAACTCCTGATCCCACATCTCCAATCACTATTTAATGCCGCAATCCACAACACACAATTGCCCCAAGAAATGCTGTGAGCCACAATTGTAACTCTGCTCAAAACTGGCAAAGCCCCAGACCGATGTTAAAACTTCCGTCCTATATCCCTCCTCAATTCAGATGCCAAACTGTTCACCAAGATCATTGCAAACAGAATGTCAGACATCCTTGCCGCCCTAGTACATACTGACCAGTCAGGTTTTGTCAAAGGTCAACAGGGTACTGATAACACCAGACGTGTGCTAGATGTGGTAGAATCCATGAGAAGAGGGGGGAGATCTGGTCTCATGCTTTCTCTGGACGCAGAGAAAGCTTTTGACCGGCTGAGTAGGAACTTCATGGAGGCAGTGTAAGCCAAATATGGGTTCCCTGCCCAGTTTGTAGTAGCGGTCAAGGCCTTATACAAACAGCCTACAGCACGGGTACTCTACGGAGGCTTTATGTCCGAGAGGTTCATCATCTCAAATGGTACACGTCAGGGATGCCCCCTTTCCCCTTTGCTCTATGTTCTGGCACTCAAGCCATTGGCAACTCTAATTCGCACAAACGCTAACATTAAGGGAATACACATAGGAAGGTCCGAACATAAGCTTAGCCTCTTTGCCGATGACGTGCTCTTAACCATTATGGAACCAGAGACGTCCCTCCCAGCCCTTATGAATTTAATAGACACATACGGTAGTATGTCATACTACAAACTCAACAAAACCACAACGCAGGCGCTGCCACTCAACATACCCCGAGCATTACTACACACACTACGACACCATCACGATCTGGACTGGAGGTCAGACAACCTCACATACCTGGGGATAACAATCACCACATGCTCTAGCAATCTACATAAATCTAACTACTAAAAAACGGCCACGAACATTACGACACAAATGGAAAACTGGAAGGTCAAATACGTTTCCTGGCTGGGGCGCGCAGCTGCCTTCAAATGATGCTACTCCCGAAACTCCAATTCTTATTTAGATCCCTACCGATAGCCATCCCTAAGACATTCTTCACCACCCTATAAAGACAAATAGATCGCTTTATCAATGGCCAACGCAAAGCCAGAATCCCCAAATCGACGGCATATAAAAACTCAGTGAAGGGGGATTGGGCTGTCCTGACATCCACGCATATTATAAGGCTACACTCCTCACACAGGCTATTAGCACACATGACGGAAATAACAGACCACCATGGGCAGAGATAGAATCCCACTGGTCAGTACCGGAGGGGGTCCACCTCCTTCTATGGATACCCAAAACCTCCCGCCCTAAAACACAACACCTACTGCCTATGACGGCAGTGATGCTAAAGACATGGGACGCCCATAACCGTTCATTCCTCTCCAAGGTCCCACTCACCCTAGCCACACCGCTCCTTTGTCTCAAATACCTCTCCCCAACATTTGACAGTAGAGGATGGGAAAATCGCGGCCTCACACACCTCCACCACTTATGGTCAGGGAGCTCCCTAACACAGTTCACGCAACTGTGTTCGAGCCATGACATCCCCAAAGGACAATACATATCATACCTCCAAATACAATCACTGACACGCCAAGTACAACATAAGACACCAGAGACCGATAACCAGCACCACGATATGTCACTCATTGAAAAAATGTGTATAGGTCTGATACCCCAAAAGAGAGTGATATCGACCTGTTATGACGTACTGACAAAAAAACCCACAGGGCAATTACCGACCTACACATCTGCATGGGAAAGGGAATTAGGCTCTATCATACCACGGGAACAGTGGCTCACAGCCTTTAATGTACACAAAACCCTCACCCATTGCACATCTCACATTAAACTTATCAGGAAGATCCTAACGAGATGGTATATGGTGCCTACGAAACTAGCCAAAGCTTACCATAACATAAGGGACACGTGTTGGAGATGTGGAGAAAGAGGGGGAAACATGTCACACATCTGGTGGGAATGTTCCACACTACGGCCATATTGGGAAATGGTGGCAACCCTACTGACGGACGTCATAGGCAAACCGATACCTAACTCTATCGAGTCCTTTGTCCTATTCATGTTACCCAAGAGTCTAACACTAGCTCAAAAAACCCTTGCCTTCCACATCCCTGTATCTGCAAACTTGCTCATTGCTCGAAAGTGGAAATCGACCAAGATCTCTAGTAGGGAAGAAATCATAACTCAGGTCTCCACTAATGGGCACTACGAGCAAATGGCACACCTGAGCTCGACAAGAACCCACCGGAAGCTGGAGGGATGGGCCCACTGGGAAAAATGGGTGTCAAAACACTGCACGAGTGGTACCTTCACTGACAATGGGGACTGAAAGGCTGACCCCATCCAGACTTACTTAGCTACCATCTAGGGACTGATCCCCATTGACAGAGAGTGGTATGCTATGTTGTAGTTTTCCCATAAACAGTGAACCCCGACCCCCTACCCCCTCCCCGTATACTCAATCCCCTCCCCACCCCATGCTTTACTCTGCTTAGCCCCACAGTGGCACCCTGCCTGGGTACACAGGGCGTGGCCTCCACGATGCGCTGGGCACACTGAAAAGAGCAAACAAGAGAAGTTCACAATATGCTCATCAGACGGAGACCATACTCTTCACAATACTCAACAACACATCAACTACTCCCTACACACACTCACCACAGTTGATTCGTACAAGAATATGAAGAGTCAAACCACACCAGTGAATAACACCACTCGAGTTGATCCTCAGTTTACAATGTTATGAAGTAGTGTGCTAACCCTGTTGCATTTTGTAACAATTGAAACCTTTATTTGTTGTACGAATGCTCGCTGTTTACAGTCATGTACGCTGTAGTTTGAAAATAAAAGAAATAAACATAAAAAAAAAAAATGCACATTAAGATCAGAATTGTCATGGCGGAATTTTATATTGGGCCTATAATAGGAACAAAGTGTAAATCAAGAATGTCTTACATATGTGTGATGATAGATAGATAGACAGACAGACAGACAGGCAGATATATAGATACTAGATAGACAGACAGACAGACAGACAGACAGACAGACAGACAGACAGACAGACAGACAGACAGATAGATAGATAGATAGATAGATAGATAGATTGATTTAAACTTTGTAAAGAAGGCAGTGAATCAGAACAATATATTTTCTCCCTTATGTATGACCAGGTTTGAATTTAATTGAATGACAGAGTAACTCCTGTTGTGCCTCTTAATTAGTGCCAGGATAAATTTATGCTACAGTGCTTTTGGAAAAAGCTTTCTTGGTGAATGATGTAAACACAAATCCCTTAGGATGGGAATAATTACTCCTGAATGTCTTGTATTTGAAGAAAATCTCTGAATTATGGTTTTTCTACATAAAGCATTCAGTATAGCCAATCTGGCAGTGTGCATTAAAAGGAACTACAAATGCATGCCTGATAAAGGATGCATGTAACCCCTTAAGACCGGAGGGCGTACTATTACGTCCTTTTAAAAGCGGCTCTAAACGCCGCCGGACGTAATAGTACGCCCTCCGGTTTTTAGTAACTTACCCGGTGGCTGGCGGTCCCACGCCGGCGATCGCGGTTCGGGGGTCTCCCAGGGAGCCCCCCGCGGCACGTCCGCCCTCCAGGAGCCCTCCCGGCCATGTGAGAGTGAGGTCCTTGCGAGGACCTCACAATCACATGGCCGGTATAGCTGCCTGCTGCATTGCCAGCAGGGGGACCAACTGTAATGACAGTTGGTCCCCCTGCTGGCTGAAAATCAAATAAAAATGTTTTAAAACAGTGTAAAAATAAATAAATTATATACTTAGATCATATATATATATTATATATATATGATCTAAGTATATATATACACATATACACACATACACATCCACCGTCTAGGTGTATTTTAATATTAATATATATATAATTATATATATATATATATTAATATCAAATTACACGTAGACTGATACTGATTAAATATATATATATATAATTATTGTTATATATATATTTATAAATAATATAAAAAAAATAATATGTAAATACGTAAAAAAATTAAATAAAAAAAATAATTAAAAATAAAATATTAAAAAATATATAGATGTGTTTTATTTCGTTCTAACTGTATTCTGATATTAATATATATATATATATTTATATCAAAATACACTTATAACGAAATAATATATATATCTATATACATAAATATATACGTATATATCACTATATATATACCTATATATAAATAAAAAAAAAAAAAATATATATATATATATACGTATATATACACATATGTATATATATACATATATTAATTCTACACATATATTTATGTAATAATTTTACATAATTAGGTATCCTAATTAATTACAATTAGCGGGACCTGCCTGACCACCCATGCCGAAAGTATAGGGAATTTAATTTGCTAGCACTATATTTAACCCTATAACTTTCCAAGACACCATAAAACCTGTACATGGGGGGTACTGTTTTACTCGGGAGACTTCGCTGAACACAAATATTAGTGTTTCAAAACAGTAAAATGTATTACAACCATGATATCGCCAGTAAAAGTGACGTTTTTTGCATTTTTCACGCACAAACAGCACTTACAGGGACGATATTATTGCTGCAATACTTTTTACTGTTTTGAAACACAAATATTTGTGTTCAGCGAAGTCTCCTGAGTACAACAGTACCCCTCATGTACAGGTTTTATGGTGTTTTCAAAAATTACAGCGTCAAATATAAGGCTTGTGTTTAATTTTTTTCACATTAAAATTCGCCAGATTGCTTACGTTGCCTTTATGACCCTATGGTAGCCCAAGAATGAAAATTACCTCTATGATGGCATACCATTTGCAATAGTAGACAACCAAAGGTATTGCAAATGGGGTATGTCCAGTCTTTTTTAGTAGCCACTTAGTCACAAACACTGGCCAAAATTGGCGTTTTTTGCATTTTTCACACACAAACAAATACAAACGCTAACTTTGGCCAGTGTTTGTGACCAAATGGCTACTAAAAAAGACTGGACATCGCTTATTTGCAATACCTTGGGTCGTCTACTATTGCAAATGGTATGCCATTATGGGTGTAAATTTATTTCCTGGGCTACTATACAGTCTCAAAGGCAACGTAACCAATCTGGCGAATTTCAATTTCAAATGTAACACGCTATATTTGACCCTGTAACTTCCCAAAACACCATAAAACCTGTACATAGGGGGTACTGTTTTACACGTGAGACTTTGCTGAATACAAATATGTGTATTTTATTGCAGTAAAAGCAAACAGTATTATGACATTGACAGTTAAAATGTCATGAAGAACGAAAAAAATCAAAAAAAATCTTATTTTCTCCCATTTTTTTCATATTAAATTATGTTTCATAGCTAAATATTTGATATTAAATGAAAGCCCTGTTTCCCCTGAATGAAATGATATATAATAAGGGGGGGTGCATTTAATATGAAAGAGGTGAATTACGGTTGGACAGACATATAGCGCAAATGCCAGGTTTTGTTTACGTTTTGTTTCGTTCACAACTTGTACATTTGGCTGCGGTGTTAAGGGGTTAATAGAACTTATTATTATTATTATTATTATTATTATTATTATTAGTATAATCAGTATTATATGTGTGATATTATATAATGCATACAACAAATGGATGGGTGCACATGATACAAAAAAATAAATTATTTCTAAGATGAAAGAGTGGAGACAAAAACTTTGACTTACATTCAAATAACAAAATTATAAATTATTTTATTGATCTATTCTACAGAGATAGATAGACTGATCGATCAATAGATAGACAGATGATAGACAGTTCCAATTGTTAAACCAATATCATTTATAAAACTGCTACTTCATTTCATAAGATTTGGGGGGGCATTTTGTCACATTGAAATACAGAGCAACTGTATGTATAGCTGAAACATTTATGAGGGATTTTCTTTAAAAAAAGGTAAACAATAAATATATTTAATTTGTTGATAAAACTAATGAGAATGAGTTTACAAATACTATCACTAAAGCAGCAGGAAACAAATCACTCTCTCCACCATGTCATTCAGGCCCCAAATGGCCATTGGGCAAACAAGGAAAATGCATGGTGGGTCGCGATGGCTTTGGTCCGAGGCCAGCAGGGGAGATCAAAGAATCTCCCCTGCCAGCCCATACAGTGCAGCATCGGTCCTAAGAGGGACTGTTGTCCCTTAATGGGTTGGAGGGGAGATTAACTGTGATTCATGGGCAAGAGGAGAGGCATTGAGCCGGAAAGCTACATTCATGCCGAGCAGCCTGTCTTCTCGCGAGCTTGGAAATTGTCAGTGCATTGTCATGGTAACCCGTGGCAACACTCTGAAATACTGGCATTCACAGGAGGTAGAGACAGTTTATACCCTGCAGAGGTACAGACCAAATAACCAGCTCACTGGCCCCCCAGGGATTATCATCAGCGTATCTCCTCACCGCTGCAATGTAATAAGGAGGAGTAAATGTGATAAATATACATGTGGTGGAACCGCCAATATATCACCGCCACGGATTCCCTTTTCTCCAAATATCACAGCTCCAATAACCCTGAAAGTAAATATTGCGAGTATCGCATATCCCCCCACACATGAGCCGAGGCTTAATGCTGGGCGTAGAACTGTTTTAAGCAGGCACAGTCACAGAATTTATACATGCAACAAACTCCTCCGTGCCTGAGAGATAATTGAGTCAGGTACTGTACAAACTCAATTATCTCCAGGTACAGAAAAACATACAATTTTCAAACACCCCAAAAGTACCTCAAAAATCCATAAAAACCCTGCAAAGGTCACATCGCTGGATAGCACTGATATGAGTGACCATCTTATCCAAAAATCACTCAGATCGGTTCGGTAATTTTAGATTGCCATTGCGGGGAAGTTTTGACCGGCCTGCCATGAGGTTGAAGCCTTAAATAGTTACAGAGAAATTGTGGCAAAAGACGGTCTCCATCTGTGGGATTTTGTATGAAAACTACATAGTTTATACAAAATCTTTTAAGTGTAGAATGCTCCCCTCATTCGGTAGTTCATATCTCCCGAACGGTATAGGTGGTCGGGGACTTGAATGGGCAGCAAGTCTAACTCCATCGGTGTTTGCGGGAGTGCCTGGCTGAAATCAGTTCCAGGCACTTGACGACCAAGTCCCGCTGTCTTCGTTCGGGAGACAAAATGGCCTCCATCCATTTTGTCGACCATGTGTGTTTAGTTGCCCAAAATGCCGGCCACCCAGTGGAGCATTCCATTAATTGTTCCCTTTGCGGTTTTTGTACTGGATACTTAGTGTTCCACATTCTAATGAGGTTCTGGGGTGGTCCTCAGTCCTCAGGGGGATACAAACAAATGAACGACTATCCATAAACAAAATCTGCCGAACTAAGTGATGGAGTATTCCTTCACAATACACACATAATCTTATGTATAGATATACAAAACATGTCTTGGTGTACATCACACCCTTGCATCACCCAAATCCAGTGCGCAACACATACCACACAGAGTGGTACTTAACTTTTATGTAACTGATGCAGCTTCCCAGGTTGTTTTCCCAATTTACCATACCTCTTAACAGCAAAATGTACAAACAGAAAGTTGGGATTCAGGTATGCATCTAAAATAGGGATAAACAACTAATATAGTAAAGTATGTCAGAGTATAAATTAACTTTGTACTGTAGATGTAAATGTCACAAGAAGATATAGAGTTATGTGCCTTGGGGTGCCACCCCTGATTCAGGCTGGGGGTGGGAGGCTAAGACCTTCCTCACCTCCTCCTCACCAGCAGTATGCCCAGAGTTTGGTAGTAAATTAAAAGCCACTTCTTGCAATAATTTGTATATATTTATAACATACAAACTGTAAAAAAAACACCTAAATTATGAAATGAATAAAATAGGCCCATTGTGTTTCTTCCACCTAAGTGGACTTCCTCAGGGACAAAATGTGAAAAAATATACAATGAGCAGAAAAATAAAACATTATAAAAACAAGAACAGTAACCCAGTCCTAATAAAATACTTACATGAAAACATTTTAATCTCTAGTTTTGTAGTCTATTCTCTCTACAGCATTTGGTATTAATTGACAACTGATTTGAAACATTTATTCTAAAATAGATGAATGTGAAAATTACAAGCTCCTAAAGATGTGTTGAGTTATTTTGCCCTATATAGGGATGCCGATTTGTGATTCACCAACAGCCACATTTCAGTGAATAGATCTCTTGGGTTAACATTTCTCTTGAAAACGGTGGTGGCTTGTGTACTTGAAATTCAGGGAGTATTTTATTATGTTTGTTAAATCATTCCTGAAAAGGTAATTCAGGCAAATGGTCACACTGCACACTGGAATAAATTTGGATTCACAAGCACAGTTTAGAGCAAGAAAAAAGAACCATTTACAATTTGTTAATAATGAAAATACACGCAATTTATCAGTTTGGCTGCTGGAGAACATGCATGAAGAGCTACCTTTATGGAAATTTATAATTTTTTTTAAATTCCACAGTGCATTAAATAAAGTCTAACTGTTCCCAATCCGAGCATTTCATAACCTCGGAATTATAACTGCAGGCTCATATCAGAACTGATCTTGGGCTCTGGTAATAATTTAGTTATTAGATTAAAAAGAAGTCTGCACTCAAGGCAGTCTATCCTTAATAAGGCATGTGCATTTATGTTGTCACCTATTCGGGGTAGCTCACTTCGCCTTTCAGATTTCATTTGAAAGAAGGGATGTCATTTGAAGGCAGTACCAGGAGTGTAAACTTGCACTAGAAATTGAAAGTGACACATTTGGCAGTAGTGCTGCTTCATGCCTTGGGCAGACAATGCTTGTTTGTCTTTTTTTCTGTTATATAAAACTAAATATTTTAAGAAATTTATTTTACACACTTTATTCTTCTGGTTTTTTTTTATGTATGACCGAATGTTCGTGTTTTGAAAATTAGAATGCAATCAAGGATGATGGAAAGAGGGAGCCAAGAGATACATTAAGAAGTGGATATTAATGATATTACTGGGAACCATTTTGAGGCTGTGAAACTGCCAATGAGCAAGGGAATTTAAAACAAAATATTAACCCCTTATTGACTAATAAAAAGCAATGCATTCATCACAATCTGTTCCATAAATAATGAAGGCCAGAATGGAATTTCCGTTCATTAGCAGCTATAATCACACTAAAAAAGCAACGTGTTTTGTGTGTTAGTTTGTGTTGTTCTATGTCAGAAAAGACTATTAATACCCGAGCATTAATACCATTGTGTGTCTAAGAAAATACATATATTTTCCAAATAGGGAGAGTGGTTATAGTAAATCTACTTTGCTTCACATTGTTCAAGAAAATTATGTCGCAAATTGCTTTTATGACGGCATTATATTTTCTCGTATTGTCTTTTCAATGTTACAAGGTTCCGTCCCTGACACCCTTAGTAAATAGTAATAGATACCTCTATATGTGTTTTCTCTTGCCTGTCCACAGTTAACGAGGCATTTCTGTCTATCATGTATGTTTTATCTTCTGGATTTTACATACAATGATTTTATGTTTCTTTATCTGTTTTATTTTTTTCCTTTTTCAGTTGATTTAGGGTAACACATGTACTGGTGCTGTTCTTGTCTCTTACACCTGATATTTTTAGATTTCAAAAGAGAAATGTGGCTATGCATTCAGTAGCATAAAAAGAATATATATGATGTTTCCAGCAATATACAGATGACAAGGCTATTTATATATTTATCTTGCTGCTGTGAAGAGAAAGCCACTCTCTCCATGACTGTGTTTTATCTATGGATCATGAAGGCCCAAATGATTGTGTCTTAATTGTAATAGTTGTTGTGATTGCCATTTCACTTAGTAGAAGATCCAGCTCATTAGTTGCAGCACTTCTCTCATTCACATCTCACAAAGCTGTTTGAAACATTATTGATTGCTGGATCATATATTTCTTTATTAAGCCTAAGGATCATTTCATGGCAGGGCTGCAGATTGAAAAACAGCATTTTTTTTTGTTTTAGCTTAAATAGGAGGCTCAAAATGAAACTTGCAAGCTGTCCCTACAAAGGTGGCATTTGGAATTCAACATGATCTTGTTATAGAACACATACAAGTATTATTCACTAAAGCGAATATTTTTAGGAATTAATAAATTCAAAGTGAAATTTAAATTTACGGTCAAAGCAGACAATCAGGAAGCAAAGGTGACTGGGAATTTTTCCAGTTTGTCTACTTTGGCCTAGATAGAATATGAAATTCACTTTGAATTCTCTAATTCCTGAAAATTCATTTTGATTTCACTAAGTCTATAAAATAGATTTGCTTATGCATATTATTTCATTTGATAATGTTTGGGCTGTTAATTTATTTGTGATATAGTAGTGTCATTTGGTTTTCAATATGTTTGGTTGTTGAATTTGCATGTTTATAAATTGATGAATCTTAAAGCTCCACTGCTATCAAAGTCACCTGATGGTGACAATGCCGCTGGTGGTTCGGGTGGGGGAGGGGGAGAAAGATGAGACTACTTACCTGAACCTGTCCCTCATGGGTGCTGCTATCTTTCTCATGCTGCTCATCTTCAACTCCTGGCACTTCTGTCAATGTCACTGCTGTACTCCCGCACATGAGTAATGATCCTCCAGAGACACAGCCAATTCCCTGAAGCACTCCAACTATCTTTCACTGACCAAAACTGGTAAAAAATGTTCAAAAGGAATAAATGCAGGCAACACTCCAATAGTAAGGATGGTATATTTATTGATAGGTGAACCACCCCATAGAAAGTGCCACTTTCTATGGGGTGGTTCACCTATCAATAAATATACCATCCTTACTATTGGAGTGTTGCCTGCATTTATTCCTTTTGAAGACTTTACTGGTGGATCCAGCAATGTCCGCCTGACATGGAGCACCTCCACTGTGGATTGTTGGAGCATTTACACGGTATCAGTGTGCAGGGTTTTTGTTTATTTTGGTAAAAAGAATTGACCTTAACACACCTTAGTCCTTTATGCTCTAAATAAAGAGATGACATTGTGGCAAGTTGCTATGACACAAAAAGTATACAAATTCTTCCCAAGGGCTTTAGAACAATGCTGGAGATGTTAGGGGAAAGGTCGGCTCACTAAATTACCCATTTCCAAATTTAAAAAAGAAAGGGCTTTCAAACACCTGCTAAATCACTGCAAGGGCAGGCACCATCACACCAGAGCTGGCTGTACCACATGAAGGAGATTGGCAAAACTTGAGGAACATATGGCTGTTTAGATAGGCCGGTGTGACAAACATGAGGAGATCTGGAGAGCATGGCAGTACTATTTGCGTATCAATACTTGAGTTGAAGATCCTAAAATCTCCAAGTGATTCATGAAGGCTCGACAATATTCTACAAGCCTGTGAATCTTCCCACACACACCCCATTGTTGTAGTCTATCCTTCCATTTTTTTCCCTCTCTACTTCGCACCTTCCTTACTTCTTTTATTTTTATTCCATCTCTTAACTTAATTTTCATCACATATTTTAATCCTACTGCCGGCATAGCAACCCTAATAAGGTAACCAGACAATAGGGTTGATATGATGCCTATTTTATGGGCGAATATCAAACGTAAAATCAGAGCTGTCACTGTAGGAGATTCACAGCTTATCCAACAATCTTAAAAATAAAGATTGTCAAAAGAAATATATATATATATTATTGCTCATACAGAATGAAGTAGAATGCACATTTTTTTAAAATTAAACCATAATTGATGCAATTATCTGAAATATTCAATGATATACAGAAAAAAATCATATTAAATTGTTTAGCACAAAGCAAATCTTGCATAGTGTATTCTCTCTATGAACTGTGCATTCTAATTGTTCAGCAAAGCATAATGCATCAAAACAATACAGAGTGCAATTACATGCTCTTAAAGATTAAGTCCTTAAAATGATGTCACTTGTCGTTGTTTGCACAGAATGATCCATATGAGAGAAATATAGCTCTATGCATAGGAGATCATTATCTGCCTTGAGACCTTTTTCTAGTACATTTGATTTTCTGTTATTCTATTTTTCACTTTTCTATTGTTTGACCTCAAGGAAGTCTTGGTTCTTATTAATACTACGAATATTGGGAATTACTTGAAGGCTAATTCATTCCTCTTAGCAACCATTACAGTCATAGGATGAAGCAGACATATACATGTGCAGCATATATTAATTGTGTGTTCAGTATTTTCTGTAATGATTACAGTGCTTGAACATATTTAAAACACAAAACATAAATATTTCACTATAAGAATGTACTAAATTTGATTGCAATCATTGTAATTCAATTCAGAATACATAATGATTTCATTGTCAGTAATTAATCTGTTCCGCATTTAATTTTATTTAAATCACATCTAGTATAGTATTATTAATATAGGAAAATATATGCATGCAGAGTGTTGCACATTTCCTACATAAACTAAATTAATATAATTACGTTTAAGTATTCTGAGCTTTATCATCACAAGCTTTAAAACTCTACAAACATGAAATGACAAACACTACATCATCGCCTACCTGATGTCATATTGTCCTGTGTATCAACTCCAAACACCAGCATTTAGAAAACACCAAGTGTCTAGAAAGTGTATTCTGTATGCAATGAATATTAAAGCCTTCATACACAGGTCTTATAGTACAAATCATGGTTTCATATCCAGTCCTGCATTGTGGATAATGTTGCCAAAGCAGTATTTTTTGCAATGCATATTTGATTGACAGTGAACATTGTGGGGCTCGTACTCAATGCAGCATTGGTTCAAACTTTTCCCTGCTTGCTAAAAATTAGTGGAAGTTACCACCACTGCTTTTTAATGTTGTGCTTTGCTGATAATTATATGGTAAAAGAGTTACAGTGGAGACAAAACAGCTTTATTTTGTCTCCCCACCTCGTCTTCTGGAAGATCATTACCGCCAAAGGGACTGAATTATTGGAGGGAATTCAGGGAAACCTTAATATACTGTTTTTGATAAAACACTTTATATAAATACATTTCTGAGACAATAGTATAACAAAACAATTCCAACAATTCATATGTCCCCCCCCCCCCCTCCCTTCTCAATACTTTAAAAAAGTAGTTTACTTACGTTCTTTCCAGTGCCTTACCATTCTCAGCATGGCTGGCTCTCCTTGGCAAATTGATAATCTTAGCCAATCCAATGTTTTCCCATAGGAAAGCATTGGGAAGGTATTGTGCATGCATGGTAAAACACTGCGCCGTGCCAATCAGTATCTCCTCATAGAGATGCATTGAATCAATGAATCTCATTGGATATTGTTCGGCATTTTCATACAGAGCATGGAGATGCTTAAGGTCAGTGCTGCATGATGTGCAGCTCTGACCCAGGAAGCACCTCTAGTGGCTATCTGAGGAGTGACACTATATGTGTTCCTAGGCTGCAATGTAAAATTGCGTTTTCTCTGAAAAGGCAGTGTTTACACAAAAAAACCTACAGGAACAGTCTATAGACCCCAAAACAACTACATTAAGCTGTATTTTGTTCTAGTGACTATAGTGTCCCTTTAAGTAGTATAGCATTTAATACATTTTAGTGAGTTTTAAACAATCTGCTCAAAGCAAAGATTCCAATTTCACCTAATATATGCATAGAAGTGTGTAGACATGTGACAGAGGTAAGTATACCTACTCCATATCATATTAATGAATTATATTTAAATAACCTATCCTGGTAAACACTTAATAGAGTTTAATGTGTCGAGTAAAGGAAAAATTAGCAAAACAGAAGAATAGGGGAAAAAACTGTTGTATTCAAACTGCATGTATTTATAGAGATCAAGTTAGTAAGCAGACACAAGAGCTTATGCCAACCAAAGCTCCCAACTGTTCTATTATCTCCTCAGCATATGATAAAATCTACCACTACGTCAAGGGCTTAACGATCATATTAATTATTTTATGTTTCCCAGGCTACATTGTGTTTTTCTTACAGGCTCTGTAATAAGTGACTTTGGATGTGTTTTTGTCCCTTGAAAATCACTAAGATGAATTCAGTGTATTGACCCATAAATATGTTGTGACCTTAATCCAGAATGGAACATATCAATGAAAAGTTTTGCTTTCCATACCAATTAAATATTTGGCCTCTATTCTATGGCAATCAGCTAGCAATTGTGATAGTAGTCTTTACCTAATTGTCTGCATGTGTGTTGGACTGAAACCGCAAACCATTTAGCTTCAACATGCACAGCATCCAAAAGCATTTCTCTCATTGACTGAGACTTTCAACTCCGGAGGAGTATTTTGTTACAAAAGCTTTCATACAATGCAAACAATTCCCTATAAAAGCTTTGCATTTCAATATTTAAATGAACAACCAAATAAATAAATATATGTCTTGTCACTTCCTGTAAGTAAAATATGAAGCAATAGAAAACAAAATGAAATTGTTATGCTTTTCAGCGAGCAGAACGATTTCGATCTTTTCATATTCTCGGTAAACAACATTTTGAATTCCAATTCAATAATAAATTAAAAAAAGCAAAGAGAAATTAGATAGAACTGAAGCAGATAAGAAAAAGCTAAAGGCAGTATTAAGACAAACTGTGTTAGACTTTTGGTCAAAGGTTTATGTTAGTATACTTTATAGATAAACTTTTTATATGTGAAGATTATATGTTACGTTATAAAAAAGTACAGAAAAGTTAAAGGATCACTATAGGGTCAGGGACAAAAACATGTATTCCTGACCCTATAGGGAAAACCCACCATTTAGATGGCTTGTCTCCCCCTCAGCCCCCTCAGAATGGGTTAAAACTCACCTTATTTCCAGCTCTCCATGGGTCTGCCGGTGCTGGCCACCCCCCCCCCCCCCCCTTGGTGACATCATCAAAATTGCTGCTTTTTAGCCAATCCAATGCTTTTCATTAGGGAAAGCATTGGATTGGCTTAAATAGGCAAGGGGGCGGGGCCAAACACAGTTTTGGCCAATCAGCACCTCCTCATAGAGATGCATTGAATTAATGCATCTCTATGAGGAAAATTCAGCATCCCCATGCAGAGCGTGGGGACGCTGAACGGCAGGGCTGCTCACTGTGCAGCCCTGAGTCAAGAAGCACCTCCAGTGGCCCTCTAAGGAGTGTCCACTTGGAGGTGTCCCTAGGGGAAATGTAAACACTGCATTTTCCCTGAAAAGGCAGTGTTTACATGAAAACGCCTGAAGGGAGCTATTATACTCACCAGAACAACTACATTAATCTGTAATTGTTCTGGTGACTATAGTGTCCCTTTAAGTTTACATTTGATTCTTTTTTTCCACCACTTTTAAAATATTTTTTGTTACAAATTTACTAATGAAAATAAATCAGTGTTAAGATTTGTTGATGACCTTCTACCATTCATCCTACCATTGTTTTTAGAAGATATACGTTGATTTTATGTATAGATATAAAGAGGTTCAATTATGTCCCTTTACAGGGATAATCTAAGCATGGCAGCCACAACTGCTGTATGTAGTGGTTCTGATGCCAACAAAACACTTTTAAACAAATATACAAGCCACGTACATTATAAATGTTTAGAAATTTGTATTAGCTTGTTCAGATTGAACACAGCTCCCAGCTAGGGGTGTTTTTTAAGCCTCTGCCCTGCCTATTAGTTTAGTGTTACATTTCCCTTGGGGGTGGTGCAGTAGATGTTTGAGCTAAATTTCACATATATTCCTCAGCCAAGTTTTAGTCTAACTTAGTAACATGGGTCTTGGGGTCCACAAGTTTCTATAATGAAACAGGTAACCATTGTATGTGGTATTCATTGGACAATGTGTTAATGGAGTAGATATTCATCTCCATTTCATAATGTATTCTCTAGCCACTGTGTATTACTACAGTATACAGCATTCCCTGTGTCCACAAGGATTGAGAAAATAATGTACCATACTCTCAAATACATACTAGAGATGCATTAACATAATATAAGCGATATCAAAAACTCCACAAATTCTGTAGAAGTGAACTAAACAAAATAAAATGTAGTAAATCTCAGCTGTGTCTTGATAAAGTATTTTGTTCTTGCAGGTTATGTCAAAAGACTGTTGGGTTGAAGTGAAATGTTGACTAAGCACGCATTTTGTGAATGGCTGAAGTAAAGAATATTTCAGCTTTTAAAGACTTAGTCGATCTTTAGTCTTTTTAATCCTTATTTGGGGATTGACAAATGTACTGAATGCAGAATTTAAAAACAAAAACAAATTGTGAACACTGTTTTCCTAATTGAACAGATTTAGATAGCTTTGTTAATGAGCTAGTATCAGGTTTTCAATGATACCAAACTTGCCAGCATGAATTCTCAATAAATGCCAGTTTTCTCTGTCTTAATAGACAGAAAGGGAATGATCTGCACATACTGTCACCATGGAATAATCAATTATTGCATAATTTCTACTGAAAACACCAAGATATTGGCTGATATCGGGTACAGTGCTGTGTGAAATTGAAAAGTAGAACAGTTGTGTAAACATGTACGGTAAATACGGTGCCTTGTTGATAGGACAGGTTTAGGACAAAAATATGTGTTTTTAGAGCAATATGTACACTATATGTTTCTAAACAAATATCAAGCTAAATTAGCAATTATTTTTGTTATAAAAGACATGTAGCATGCTACAGGAAACTGGATCTAATAATTAATACGAAAATTGGGTATACATGTATGCAGGAGAATTGCTCATTTTTGGCCCAAATAGCTGGAGGGTAGGGGGCGCTGGATATTTTTTTCCAATTAAGCTATATAGGTTTATCATTATGCAGTTCTTTTGTCAAATGTCTACAGTTCTTCATTTAGTGAAACCTATTGTTTCTATAGTACAAAGAAACTGTGTTGGATTATAATGGGATGGATTGGATCAATATACATTAATTTGTATGGGACAAGACAGAATATTCCAGTTGAAGAAACATCAAACATATAACATTTGCATTTGTTACTGTAAAAAAAAAAAAAAAAAGTAAAATATAACTGAGGCTTGTTATAGTATAACAAGAACAAAAAGAATTTGGAATTGTTATAGTACAGAAAGGAAAATAGGAACCCCGCAGACATAAAGCTGTTAGAATGCTGTGGTGATGTAATCATGCTTTATCAGACTTCGACTGTTCTTTAAGGTCCAAACACAAACATGCCCGTGGTTTTCACTCAAAGTGATTGAATAACACTCTCAAAGTTTAACTGTTACCTCCTGCGGGAGGGTAGTGTTACAAATGTCCTTGTGTGTTATTTCTCTGACATATTTAAAGCACACCATAGCAAAAAATAAACACATATAGCGGTTCAAGAGATGAAATACATGTCTAATCGTATTACTGTAATCTGTTCACAATAATCATTAAGGGAAACAGCACAACAGAGTATTATTTTACACTGAAAATAATTAATGAATTAATAATGAGCAAATGTGCAGATCTGTAGATAAGACAGCAGGTAAGATATTTGCCCCAAATCCATCTCCATCTGAGCTACAAGGAGTTACTGACAGTATTCTGAGTATTACTGATCAAGGAGAATGCTGGGTTTTGGCTAAAGCACGTGACAAGCTATATGTCAATTTTTTTTAAGCTCTTCCTGTGGTTTTATGAAATGTGATTGGTTTGTGAATCCACTACGTAAAAATGCCATTGCTCAAAATGCGAAGAAAAATTGTGAAGTAAGAGAAAAAGAAAATGATACGTGGCATTCTTTCTTCCCTCATGCTAATTAGTTTATCAGCAGCAAGTGACAGAGCAATGTCATCCAACCACTCACCTCCCATAGCCAATATGAGGAGCCATGTACGTGCATGATGTCATACACATACAGTACGGCATACATGACATCACAAGCACTTGCTTATAAGCTACGTATAATGCTTTACAGTCCATTGTACAAGCACAGCAATCCTATGAGTGACTACACTCAAATGAAAGCAAACAAAAATGTGTCTCACTGCTGTAAAGTCAAATGCAATAATGCTCCCTTAACCTTTACTGCATATGCAAGATGCCGAGACATTCCCTTTAAAACACTCTCTTTAAGATAAATAGACAGACAGACGGACAGGTGGACAGATGATCGGACAAACAGACTGACAGATTTGTTAATCACACTATATGACTTTTGCCTATACATTTCCTGGTGTAGTCTCTAAGTTTGGGTAGACATTTATCACCCTTAATATTATCCAGCCCATTGAGTCCAGTGGAATTTAATTTTCTGTTTAACAGTTGGTTCGATTGACTCTGGCATTGTTAACTTAATTAGATAAATGCAATAAAGTGTTTATTACCTTTGAGCTTATTTAGTTAAAATAATATATTCTGTGCATATCACTGAGCCATTAACATTTTCAGTAATTTTCTTGTTTGCTCATAACAATTTCATTTCATGTTAGCTAACTGTTTAACAAAGTTCTAGGATTGCACCACTAGGAATAAAAGTTGTCTATTAAGTCACTGAACAGGAACAGAATGGTCAGAGCACGTTATAAAGTGTTTTTCATTTTCCCCATTCACACAGGCCTTGGCCTTTTTCAAGTTAACGCTGACATGAATACCAACTGAGACTTTACATTATTTAAAATAACTCTGAAGACAAAGACAGTCATCTACACCCTTTTATATATTCTCCACTATTAATCACATTCTACAATGTGGTACATTAGCACAAATATGCCCCATTAACTAAATAATTGGGATACAATTTAAAGAAAAAAAAATAACTGTGAAGATAAAATCTACTATTCTGGCATACAATATTTCACGAAAAGTGATTTTTTATCATTGCATTGATGTTCTTTTTTTTTTATTAAAGACACAGTAGCCTAGATTAAAAAAAAATAGAATGGTTACAACTTGGTTAATTTGGCAATAATAATAGTAATAATAATAATAATAATAATAATAATAATAATAATAAAAAATAGAAAGTGCAAGAGAAAATATGTCAAATTGTGAGGAAAGAAAAAAAATGCAAATAAATTAATATAAAATAAATCTGTATTAATAAAGAATAACAATTTGGAAGGAAATCAAGAACAGAAAATATATAGCACATATACTTAACCATTGGGATGATGTTTTCACGTTGGTATGCAGTGCCCTTTTTTACACTAAGCATGCTGCATGTTCTTCCCAAACAATTAAACCTCAGTTTCATCAGTCACTAAACATTCCCAGTAGCCTTGTGAAGTATCAAGTGGTCTTTGGCAAACTTCAGTTATGCAGCAATGCTTTTTATTTTGCAAAAGCCACAGTTTTCTTTGTGGTGTCCTGCCATTGCAACCATACCTGTTCGAAATTTTCCATAAAGTAAACTCACAGCGCACAACTTAACCAGCTCCACATTTCATAATGTTTTTCCTTATTAAGTATGAATAGCAATTTATCATTAAGAAAACAAAATGGATCACTGACAGGATAGTTGAGAGCAAAAAGTTTGCAAAGTTAACAGCAATGTGTCTTATCAAGTCGTATTATTGTGATACTATGTATTTCGCCCAAAGGATTTTTGTCGGAGGTGTCATGCCGAATGCTACTCAGATTTCAAATCATGTCAACTTTTCTAGATTGCATGTTAAACAATGAACTACTTAGCTACTAATTTGAATAAGCAACTAGCAGGTAAAAAATATGAGCAGGCTTCAGGAGGAAGGTCTATTTTAATGAATGTTTATGAGCATTACTCCTGCTATGAGTAGCACAATCCTTCACCATTTTAGAAGTTTTTCCTTCACTTTCAGGAATCTCAAATTTTCGTCCGTTGGTTCTGATTTCATTTCACAAATTCCTCTGTAGTAGTTTATCCCAAGTTCCTCTCCGTGATATCGGATGCATGGAAATGCTTTACAAGGTGATAACAGCTGTTCCACAGTAGATACCAACTTGTATATAGCCTATATGTATGTGTATGAGATCTAAGATGAGGTTTGCTCCAGGAGAGTAGAGAGGTCCAATCTAAATGTGTGTGAGACACTCTTATCACAACCACACACGTTGGATTATCTGATACTGAAAAAGGAGAAATGTAAACTTCTTTCTTTTTATGCATCAATATCAGTGATAGACTTATAGCTACAGAGACTTTGAGTTAGTTTATGAGCCGCCATGGGAAAATATTGACTATGATGTTCTCTGCAACATTTGCAATGTTCCTATGGGACTTATATTGACCCTTTAAGAATGAAATATTGACCAGGAAAAAATACTGTAGTTATTAAAGCACAACAGGATCCCTGACGAGGTACAGAAAGTGAATTTACCTAATTTTAAGAACTGCTAAGAAACAGATGATAGTTATTATGTCCTGATTTGTGAAACCGTAGAATTCAAAGAGAGTGTACTTTCCTCTACCCAGAAGACTGTATATGTATGTGTTTTGGGGCTAGTCCCATTGTATAATATTAGATATAATACACTGGTACTTTTTGATATATATTGATGATCTTATTTTTGTTCTCTCTTTGATCTTGACAGACTTTTCACTACATTACGTATGTTGAGTATATTTGTTTAAATTCTTATTTTGCCTAGAGCACTTGCTTGCTCATCGATAACTATGTAGAGAGGAATTATGCTGCAAAGAATGAACGTTGACGCAATGAGAAACAGCATTCCATTGATTTTTCATGGTGGCTGTTCCACTTATAGAAATTTGACCCCTATTGTGTTAACATTAAAGTGTTTTTTCTGTCTCATCCTTCTGCTGCAGCAATAATTGGGTACTAGCTGATATGACTGAGGCAATTCAGTTTATAGGTAATTTATGGACACAAAAAGATGCTTCTACTAAGGTATTTCAACAACAAAAAGCACATCATTGTTATATGAGTTATCTTAGCATTTTTCAAACTCTGGTTAATTAAGTTGATTGATTAGCCCTGTCAGCATATGAACTGCTAGCTCCACAGAGAGCTTGTATATTCTTTATGAAAATTGTCTCAAGTGGATTATTAGGCTTCAATGCATAAGTATATTTTAAGCACAAAACTAGTTACAAAAAATAATGCAATTCAAAGGGATTTGATTATCAGATGGGTTTATAAAGCAATTGAAGTTTTAGCAGAAAACGGTCAAAGTTGATCTGTCACCTATGAAATCTTTTCTCATGAAATTTACCTCAAGAGACTTATTATGATTAGACATTCTCAGTTTAATTTTGAATGGGACTACTTTATCAGTAAACTGTCACTTTCTGCCTTTTATGCACTATTTTTGCAAATCCTGCATAATTACTTACTCATCTATAATGGATTATATTCATTTTCACATGTTCATATAAAGATGGATATCTACAGTAATGTGACCATTTGGGAAAAGACAAGCTTCCTTTAAGGATTGCAACATTTATATAACTCCTTCAGACAGGTAACATCAAGAGGTCCTGAGTAAAAAAACAGTCTGTACAGGAATTTACCAAATAATAATTTACTCAAGAACAGTGGTGTCTCCAGGATTCATATTTGGGGTGGGGGCCACATGAGAGGCCAGGGACAAAAGTAGGGGGGCAGTTATAAAATGTGTATATATGTGTGTGTTTGAGTATATGGCACCTGGGATTGGTCATCCCTTTGCTAAGCCGAGCAGGAAACATAAAAGCTGGGCACCTCGGAGAGTGAACAAGCTCACTGATACACACACCCACACACACACAGACAGCCTGACCAATACATACACACACAAACTGACCAATACACACACACAGACTGACCCATACACACACACATGCTGATCCATACACACATAGACTGACCAATACACACACACAGACTGACTCATACACACACACACACACAGACTGACCCCCCCCACACACAGACTGACCCATACACACACACACAAACTGACCAATACACACACACAGACTGACCAATACGCACACACCAACTGACCCATACACACACAGACTGCCTCAACATAAAAAGTGACCCATACCCACACACAGACTGACCCATACACACACACACACACACACACAGACTGACCAATACACACATACAGACTGACCCATACACACACAAAGACTGACCCCCACACACAGACTGACCCATACAGATACACACATATTGAACCCCCATACACAGACTGACCCCTCCACTCACACAGACTGACCAATACACACACACAGACTGAACCACACACACTGACTCCCACTTACCAGCAGCTGTCTGGATTCATTCCCCCCAGGCAGAACTGAGCTTCCTCTCCTGGTCTCTCCCCTGCGCTCCTCTCTGTAATCCAGCAGGAAGTTCCTCGCAGCACAGTGCTCCCTTTGGCCACATGTGGAAAATCACCCACCTTAGTGCACTGCTGCAGCTTGTGTAGAGAGACTCAGTGCTCTCGGCTTTAATTTCAATTGGGGGGGCACTATATGATCCCTTCAGAGGAGCTAATTTTCTATTCAGGAATTCTAGGTGATGTACATTTTAAGAAATATAATCTTTCCTAGAAATACTAATAATAATAACAATAATAATGTATGTTTTTCTTTTCTTTTTGATATGTTAACATTGGTTTAAAATAATCAAATGTTCCATTTGTCATGCAATCGTCCTAATTAGTGAGGGTAATTTTCTAAGAATGTATGAAGCAGATGGAAAGTTAGAGTTCTATATTCTGGAGGGATTCATTCGGCAGGGGATGTGTGGGCTGTATGAATAGACATTGCCTGCACATGATGAAGAACAAGTTTTTAAAACAGTCATATTTTAAAGATACAACATGGCCATACATATGTAAAGGTTCTTGCTATATACTTTATTCCTGCATTGTGTTTTTTTAGGTTTTTGTTTCATGACTTAGTTAAAACAGCAGTTGAAGGAAAATTCCCACACTGAGCCTTGGTTTTCTTATGTAGTTGGAACAAAATTAATTACAGACTCTGGTCTTCTAACTCCTTGAAGAGATCAGTAGGAGCAGGATGCTACTCTGTGGTATGAACAGGCCCAGATGCCATCAGTATCTCTTGCTGCGTTCAAAGATCCTGGTGGAACATTAATACCAGTTAACGAAAGTGCTTAGCTAAAGAACTATACAGGGAAAAATGTAAAACTGACCTCTCAGTCTTTTCACAGATAATTTTCATTTAAACACCAGTTTTTTTTAATTTAGTATGCATTCATCGCTGTCTGTAATGTTTTTCATATGGGAGTATAAACATCACTAATGCACATAACATCATATGTACGAAAATATACTAGACTTTTTATGCATACATATACAACAAGTAAACTTCTAATATATACCAATTTTCACATGTTTTATACTGTTCTGTATTGGATTGAGTTTTATCATTTAACTTTATTTTAAAAGGAACAGTCCAAGCATCATAACTCACTGTCGCTTCATCACCTTATGTAGTCAAACCATTTTAGAATGGTTTGACTTTTTACCTGGTCCACCATCATCACTGCTCTCCTCCACTACTTCTAATAGAGAGTCATAAGCTCCTAAATGAACTTCTGATGGATCTCCTGAGCTAAAAGCTCTCAGTCAGTGACCTAAGCCATGCACCACTGGGCTTTCTTCAGGTACAGAGTTTACAGATCTCTAGAGGAAGTTGTGGAGGTGAAGTGTAGCATCTGAAAGATGGAGGTGGAGCCCTGGTAAGAAGTCAAACCATTCTAAAATGGATAGGTGCAAGTGCACTCCTGGCATCATAACCACTACAGCATATGTGGACGTATGTGGACGTTTCCTCAAACAAGCTGTCCATTGTTCAATTGTTTTGCAAGCCAAATCATCTCCACTTCCCATATCATCTCACCACCATTCAATTCCTGTCTTCAATGCCTGGGTTTTCATTGCTGCATTTTGTCTGAATTGTATGTATAAAAAGCTGGAATCCCATTTATAGGTGATGTAAAGTGAAATATTTGAATCAACACAAGTACATCTATATGTCTATGTAAATATAGTACAGTAAGCAGTGATAATATTTTATTGGACTAACAAAACAAGCTTTTGAGAGTTTTCTCTCACCCTCAGGTCAGAAGCCATACTGATCAATATAATGGAATTGAACATTTGCAACTCAAGACTCAATTGACATGCTAATTAAGGAAAGGGAGGAGGTATAAATAGCAGAAGCTGGTACTAAGAGTGAGAGATATGTGAGGGGGTAATTAATACCCAGAATAATTGAGTCAAAGACAGATGCTAATTTAGGAAAACCTCACTAAAACCTACATAGACATTAGACTAGAAACCACAAAGAAAACAAATGTTATATTCCAGTTGCAAACCAATTTATCCAGGCTAATCACACTATATAATACTTAAAAATACTTTCCAGATGAAATTGTAACATAATCTGATACTATAAACACATGACTAAATGTAATTGGTAACACACTACCTAAATTTCATATGGTACACAATAATGTCCACCTTCTATAATCCACTTGAATGTATAAAGGTATGGAAAAATCTTTTTGCCACCTCTTACTGGACTTTCATGGATATTTTATTATATGGAGATCTCAAATTTTATTTTGTTTATTTATACATATGTTAAATTTCCTCTATAGACTACAATAATTTTAAACTAAAGGATGTGTTTTACAGTTTACTAGCACTGGTTACATGAAGAAGAGTAAATTTCTCTGTATCTGCAATTCGAGCCAACTGGAAACTCCCTATACCAGACAAGGGAAACTTAATCAAACTCCTCTAGAACTGGAATTCAAATGTATATATACTTTCAAGACTTTATCCCCATGGGCATCGATAAGTAGTTTAATTACATCCCATTCAAAGATTAATAGACAGAAAGACACAACAAGGTTTGAGATTTTTTTTTGTATTTTTTATGGTTTCCTTTTCTTTTCTTAGGCCTTTGTATATATATATATATATATATATTATTTTTATATCTTTACCTTTTTATTGTGCACTTAGAATTATATGGATTTATTTTCATCTGATATTAAATGCTGACTTCCCCCTTGTTTTCTTTCTCATTCTTTCCCTTTCCCTCTTTTTTCTTTTAATTTACCCCAATGCATTTTGGGGTGCTGCAATTGTTGTAACCCTGTTTTATTGGAATATGTTTCTTTTCTGGGGATATAGTGTTGTATTTTTATCCTTTCTTTACTGGATACTTTTTATTTTTACTAGTTACATTAGTAACTTAAAGGAACATTATAGGGTCAGGAACAAAAACATGTATTTCTAACCCCATAGCGTTAAAACCACCAGCTGCCCCCCACCCCCCCTGGCACCTCTAGTCCCCCTAAACATATCAAAATCTTACCTTTATTCCATTATGCTGCTGCTGGCTCTGCCTTTGTTCTGCCTGATTGGCTGACATCATCAGAAGTGTTGAACTGAGCCAATCACAATGTTTTCCCATAGGAAAACATTGCATTGGCTGAGACTGTCAAGGAGGCAGATCAGGGGCAGAGCCAGCACAAGCCAAACACAGTACTGCAATAACCAATGCATCTCTATGAGGGAAGTTCAGTGTCTTCATGCAGAGGGTGGAGACACTGAATAGCAGTTCTTCACACTGTGCAGCACTGTCCCAGGAAGCATGTCTAGCAGGAGTGGCCAGTGGAGATACCCCTAGGCTGTAATGTAAACATAGCCTTTTCTCTGAAAACACAGTATTTACTGCAAAAAGTCACAAAAGAACAAATAAAATAAGCTGTAGTTGTTCTGGTGACTATAGTGAACCTTCAGGTGACTTGATTTGTCTTGGTGAAGTGCTTGCTTTGTATGTGTTCGTTAGGCAACACTCTGGTGTATACATTTTTGAGGGCAGAAGTGCTACATTGCTCTTTCACCTCACTATATAGTTATTTCTATGAGTGATTAATGTCCTTTTGAACTTACTGCCGATGTATCCACACAGTTCATGGTTTAACTTTGCAACCCAGAGCTGATGTTTAGTCAGTATATGCATTTAGCGTGTGGGTAATGTCATACTATTAATAAAGAAAAATAAGCAAAGATTTCTGTGGGTTTTTTTTCCACACACCATTTCTATGATTGTAAATGTGATTACATTTAAATATTCTGATTAAAAGTTGTTTTAATTCTGTTTTTCCTTGTGAGTCAGAGTATATTTCTCTAAATGCAGAACTTCTTGAATCCAGTTCCAAACAATGTCACCTCTTAGACCTTGCCATGTCAAGATTCAATATGTATGAGAATATTAGGTAGTTAACATATCATTTGATAACTCTGTCACATGTGAGACAATTTACATTATTTTAAAAGTCAAACACTGGTACAATATGTTTATGAATTTGAGCAAATATAATATATTCACTTTTCATCTTGATTTCTTTTATGTACATTTTACTTTAATAGAGCTCTTTTAACTGCTAAGTTGACAGATATTTAGCATAAGGTAAAGTCTTTCTGAAGTCTAATGAAATGGTAGAGACTTTAACAGTTTCCATATTAAATTCCATCTTTACTCTTTATAATATTATGTCTTTTATGATTAGTATGAAAGATGAAATTTTAATTGGTAGTTGTTGTCAGAAAAAATGATTATGAACTGAGCATACGTACACGTAAAATGTTTCCGAGACCCATGTCTATCTTTGTGTGAGAGCTAGATATTGGAAACGCTTTAATCAAAGAGGTTTGTGACATGGCAACATTTGAAATACGGTTAGTCAGCTTTTGAATACAAATCTTTTTACTTTATACTGCCGCATAAATTTGATTCAGTATTTTTTATGTTTACACATACTCGGTTAGAAAAATATGACTATTAAATGATAATGTTTCACTTCTTATTTTAAGTTAAGTAATTTATTTAGACACCTATCAATCTGCTAGGATAAAATTACATTAGTCTTGCTTATATATATATATGTGTGTGTGTATGTGTATGTGTGTGTGTGTGTGTATATATCTGTATATATATATATAAAAGCAAAACTAATGTAATTTTATTCTAGCAAATTGACATGTGCCTAAATAAATTACTTAACTTAAAATAAGAAGTGAAACATTATCATGTAATAGTCATATTTTTTAATTGAGTATGTATTAACATAAAAAATACTGAATCAAATACATATATATACATACATACATCACATCAAGGCGAGGACTCCGGGGTCATGATTGTCAAAATGTAAAACTGTTATTCCTAAACATGGTCAATGTCTCAGTCTATGATTTGGACTTTATAACAAGGCAACAACACTACAGACAAATGTGTTTTTAAAAATGTGCAAAAAACTAAAGTCAGAGTGAAAAGTGGCATCAAGGATGAATTCAAGGCACAGTAAACAACAGCTTATCCCAGCCACACTAGTGAGTTCAGAAGAGGCAAACAAATTCATAAACAATAAAGATACATAGGCCCACAGAAAAAAATACAAGTAATATTTAGCCCAAGATATTTTTTACCATATTTAGTACAGAGAAGAAGTAAAGTAGATTTGTTATGAATTATACATTATGGAAAAACAAAAAAGAGCAAATTGGAATTGTCCCAGGTCATAGAGAAAATAAGCAAAGAAAGCACATCACATAATGCCAAAGAGGTTTAAAATTAAGAATTACAAAATTGCACCAATACACTCGATTCAGTCCTCAGAACATTTTTACACCTTTTTAATATCTGTTTTTAATGTCTGTTTAAATGTCTGTTTTAATGTCATAAAGCACACAGAGGGTAGCAAACAAGCTGCCTTGAAAATTTTTAAGGCTGGGGGTTTATCAGATGTGTCATTATGGAATGCATTAAATAAAGTATGTGTCCAGACACTCAAGGTAATAGCCAAAAGACAGCTTCATTGGAGCAAAAGCAGCAACGTTTCGACCCTATGGGTCTTTATCAAGCTTGAAATACTTTATTTAATATATCTACTTGGGGTCTGGCCGACTTTGGATTCAGAGCACCCTGGTTGGCGTGTGAGCGTCGCTTCCTCCATTTATCTACTATCACGGAATGCAGTCTGTATTGAGGACCTGTACCCCATAAGTATTTCCCATAATTCACTGTACATTTTTCCTATGTATTTTAGCCCACACAGCCATTGTAGTTAGGTCTCGGTGTTTGCAGTGCTAGTGTCTTGATACAAGTTTAAATCATGGACTGAAACATCTACCTTTTTTAAGGAATAAAAATGATAAATTTTGGTTCCTGAAATTATCACTCAACATGTATTTTAACTGCCACTGTACCAATGTTCCCCATTTTGTCGACTGATCCTAATGTAGTCTAATTTATTTTGTTTTTCAAAAGTGAATCACCAAAAATGCAAGAGTTCAAGTCACATGTGTTGTGTATCCAGCATTTTGTTTTTAGCAAAGTTTGAGCCTCTAACACTCTTCACAGTGAATTTCAAATTTAAGCTAAAAATAGCTGAAATAAAAGAATTCTCTAACTCCATGCTAAGCTTCCAGTTCTGCTACTTTGGACTTAAATTTGAAATTCACTTTGAAATCACTTTGAATACTTACCTTAGTGAATAATACTGATAGTCTCTAACACCAGCATCACTGTCAAAATCCAGACTGTTCTCATTAGCAATAAAGAATTGTGTCATGTTATGGCCTCAATTTAATATTTTTGGAAAAGCTTTTGATTTAATACATTTTTTTGAGATAAACATTTAAAATGATTTCATAGTTAGAATCTTATTTTAAAATTCTATAAAGAAATTAAAATTTTAATTTTTTGATATATTGATACTTTTTGTATATCATATATACAAAAATTATAAATCGGGGCCTATGTGTCCTCTGTCCTTGCCATAGGTAGGTGTATACATCACAAAACATGCTTTGTAAATAGTTCTGACAAGTTGTCTGAAATAGTCCTGTAACTGGGGTTCTCAAAAGGTAGATCCACAGAGGTTGTACAACTAAAACCCCCATAATGCTTTGTTAGCCTTTAAAATGGCAAAGCATTATGGAAGCTTGATTTCTAAAGTTCTACGTTAAAGTTATTATTGCCGTTTATTCCAAATATTTCTATATGTATGCATCATAGTACAGTTTATTTATCCTGTCTAATATACCTATCAGGTATACAGATCAAGGTTAATTTGAGAGGACACAGCGGAGACCATAAAAGTTTAAAAATTGAAGTATATGCTGCCATATTAAGTTCTGCAGTTGCTAGAAATAAATACAAATGTCATATAGACGTTTTCTTTTAAGTCTGTTTTTAACATTCTGTCCCAAAAAGTCTGGCACTCCCAAATTAATGTGAATTAGTACAGTAGAAGAGCTATAACACATGTTATCATAACAAATGTCTTGACACAAAAAGATACCTGACAAGACAGTGTTATACAAATCATATCCAAGATTGAAAGGATTAAAGAGACATTCGCGTCTATTTCTAAAATTGAAAAAGCAAGTCTACATTGAAGAAGAAATTGAAGCAGCTGTCGGCAGTTGTGTTCAGGATAATAATAAGTCATGTGGTGAAAATAAAAGTTGTATTTTATGTGGAATGGTTACCTGGTGAAATGTTAATGTAGGAATCCATGATTGACATTATTTATATGATATGTTTATGCTTCCCATTGATTTATTCTGCATTCTCTCTGAAAGCCATGTCACGGAAGCTCTTAGATGGAATCAGAAGACCCTTTCTTAACTAAGAACAGGTGAAGAAATTATTAAGTAGGATTTATTACAAAAGGAACATGTGAATTACAGATTAAGAACAATTTAGGAATTTTCAGTAAATAGAGAATTTCCAAAGAACATGTAAATTGTAGATGAAACTACCTAAACTGGTAGCTACAACTTAGCTATATTTATATATTGGCTATTTAGATTCATATTTTCAAAATGAATTGTAAATTTTCTCAAGATTCAAAATTAAACTCATATCATAATAAAATGAAATACAGAATAAAAAGGAAAATCTTAAATCCTTTCATTCTATTTTTTGCAGTCACATAGGAGTCTGTAAAGGGCCCCTAGTTTCGCCTATTACGAATTTGTGTTTACTCTGGTTGTTTGCCTTATATCTTGGTACAAACTTGTACTAAAGAGATTTCTACTCTTTTGGAGTTTTCAATGTCCAGACTGCATAGGGAACTTTAGTTAGTTTCTTCAGCACTCGAAACCCAGGAGAGCTGTGAGATTAATGAAGATCCATAGACCTCTTGTATGTAGCCCCCGTTTCATAATATAGAAGTCACAGCACAAGAGGATGTGAAGTAATCATCACACACTTACGTTAAATGAGCTCTTGTAAACTCTCAATTAAATGATGGAGTTAGAAGTTTCCTACTGGTATAAAAATGTTTTCATTAACATTGGCCAACGTGGGCCAATACACTCAAAGAACTTGAAAGATGTAATTAATGCCAATTTATAATTTTTCATTCCATCTCATTTTATCTCACCAGGATAAATTCATAAATGGTCAGCAAAACGGAAAAAAAGTCTGTTTAAATCTCTCTCTCTCTCTCTCTCTCTCTCTCTCCCTCTCTCTCTCTCTCTCTCTCTCCCCCTCTCTCTCTCTCTCTCTCTCTCTCTCTCTCTCTCTCTCTCTCTCTCTCTCTCTCTCTCTCTCTCCCTCTCTCTCTCTCTCTCTCTCTCTCTTTCCCTCTATCTCTATCTCTATCTCTATCTCTATCTCTATCTCTCTATCTATCAATCTATCTATCTGACAGGCATTTCCACTAACCCCTTTTAGTACTTCAGTAATGCGTTGCTTTATAGTAAAAGGGTTAAAATTACTTTTTTGACAGACGCTATTATTCTTTTTTCCATAATCTCTTTAAAGTGTGTAGAAAAGTACATCCTACTAAAACTCAGTGTTTTCTGCTTTTTTATTGAAACTAAGTCACATCAATATGTAACAATTAAGGTTTATATGGCAAATTACGCCTACTGAGTTGACTGGAGATATATCTTCATTACCCCTTTTTAAATCTGCTAATATGTAGGCAGCCACTATATGCCTAATGTCTGAAAGGCACTTTGCTAATCAATCAAATAGGATTTTCTTAGATTTATACAGTTTCATATTATTAATATCAGAATATAATTATTGCAATAAAGCTTGAACTCTGTGTTGGTTGGAAGCTTTGATCAGACATTTCAGCATAAAAAATGATTAAAAAAAAAGGATTTTATTTCCCCTCTAATTTGATGTGATCCCTGCAGGGTAAATACTGCATTGCAAATTGTAGCAGTCTCACTGGTTCTATGTTCACACCTAAATAGTGATGGTGCTTGGGGCATATCTGCCAGCAAAAGATATTCTCCTTTAATTGTGCAATGCAGCACATAAAATAAAATGACACTACATGTGTCAAATTAATTTGTCCTTATCTAAATACACTGTGATCTTTGGTTTTCTTCTATCTTACTTTTTGAAACATTAAAAATCAGGGCTGGCCTTAAGCCTTCAGGTGCCCTGTGTGAAACTTGGGAATTCCTTCCTCCAGTTTCCACATGGCCATCATTATCCATTATTCTAATTTAATTTTACTAGTTTTAAAGAGTGTCTGAATATGACTGTTAATGTCATTAGTGGCTTTTAAACAAATAGTAACGTTTGTGCAAATATCCACTTGTCCATCCATCTGTCCATTCTTCCTGTCATTCTGCCATCCATCCATGTCCGTTTACACTTATTCATAAAAAAAAGTTTAAATTCCTCTTTCTTCATGCAGAAACTAGCACACCATTTTATGACTTTCTTTTTTATGAAACAATACAATTACAGATATAAATTAGAACATGCACTATATTTCTCTTTGAACTTAGTCTATTCCCAATGGCATAATGATATATTAATTTGTGCTATCATACATGGATTCTATTCTTCCCCTATTGAAAGTACATTAATTATTCTTCCATCCAGCATTTAAAGCATTAGTTTTCAACCAGACCTTCATATAAACATTTCCCTGCAATTTCTTTTGTACAACAATCTACCAATGGATGAATGAATTGATGGAAGGAAGGATGGATGGAAGTACATGTCGATGTATGGTTGGTTGGATGGATGGATAAATCCTATTTATGAGTCGTAATGCTACTTCTAGACTCACAGTCATCAAAGGTGATTTTACTGATACAACTATTTGAAGACAATATAAGTAAAACCTGGTAACTCTAATGTAAAGATATTATCAGCTGATTGATATCTAACATATTTGTATAAAATGAAATACATAAGGCAATATTTTTCAAAAGCAATACTGGAACAATTCCAGGGCAAAGTACAAAGATTAAAATAAGAAGCAATATTCTATCAGAGCCACTCAGCTTGAATCAGTTGAATTTTTTGTGAAAACATGGGTCATTTTTATTTTCGTGGCACTCCAAGCCCTCTCTTGGCATGCGGCCATAGGCCATAGGTCGCCAGGGGAGGTGGCTGTTGGCGCCGGTCGTCTCAAAACAGCAGGCGCCAACTCTGCTTTCGTGTTGGGTGGTCTGGTGGTGGTAAGTACTGTATGGTGTCTGGCTGCAGCTCTCCTGTCCTCCCGCGTAATGCTGTGTTGAGCATTGCTGCACGTTTCCATGGCAATGCTCAACACAGCATTATGCGGGAGGATAGGAGAGCTGCAGCCAGACACCATACAGTACTTACCACCACCAGACCACCAAAGGTAAGAAGAAGAGAGGGGAGATAAAGATTTTAAGGATTATTTAAAAAAATTCTACCTGCAGCACCCCCCTTACACACAGAACCCACCCCCACACACAGAACCCCCCCCCACACAGCACCCCCGTCACACACTGCACCCCCACACACATCACTCCTCCCCCCACACCCAGAGCACTCCTCCCCACACATACACAGCACCCTCCCACATGCAGCACTCCTCCCCAACACACAGCACTCCTCCCCCTCACCCACACAGCACCCCCTGACACATAGCACCCCACACACACGCAGCACCACCCACACACAGCACCCCTTAACACAAAGCACTCCCCACACACATCACTCCTCCCCCACTCCCACAGCCCTCCTCCCCCCACACATACACAGCACCCTCCCACACACAGCACTCCTCCCCAACACACAGCACTCCTCCCCCTCACCCACACAGCACCCCCCTCACACACAGCACCCCACACACACACAGCACCACCCACACACAGCACCCCCTCACACACAGCACTCCTCACACACTGCACCCCTCAGTGTTTATGCATTGTATGCATGTATTGCATTTGTTGGAGATACTGATAAATATAAGCTTAATTTTATCTGTAATTAAATAGTTTATTTCTGTGAGTTATGTGTAGGCAGGGCCCCAGTGCACTGCTTTGCCCGGGGCCCATAATGTTGTTAAGATGGCACTGGTGGGTGGGTGAGATGGAGGATTGCGAGGGAGCACTAACTTACGTGCTGTTCCAGCACTGCTCCCTCCGTGCCCTCGGGAGACAGGAAATTACATCTAATATATTTAGCTGTTTTACTATGATTCTCTCTCTTGATTATTTTACTTACTTCAACCATCCCCCTTGTTATTTTATTCCAACTCTAGCTCCAATTCCAGGTATTTCACTCTTAATTGCTTTTAGCATTTATTGTGTTCGTTTATGTTTTTTCTGCTTAGAAAGTTTTTTTGTATGGTAACTTCCATACCTGTTTTGAGCTATGCTTAGTAGATCAGCCCCCTTGAAACCATTTATCATTTTATTCAGTGATTCTGATAGGGGCTAACCGCTTTGCCACCAATATTATTTTAATGGGGGCTGACAGCTGTGTAACCAATTGTTTTATATTTTCTGTAGATTTTGGACTGCCTACGTTAGTAGAGTGTACCAGTGAGAGTGGAACAGAGATACAGTGCTGCAACTATGATTATTTTCATAATCAATTGGCTGATTGTTTTGAATATTTGATTTATTTGTTGTAGCATTTAATCTAAAAGTGCTCCCAGGCCTTAAAAGACTTGGGACACTTTTTTGCAGTGGTTGAATCTGACATGTGTCCAACCCAGATTAAACATTTTTTTTTTTTTTTTTTAAAAAGAATGATTAAAAAGACCTTGATACAAGCTACCTATGTCTGATGTCATTAATGAGTCACTGTCACATGCCAATTTTTGCAGCCTTAGTGACAAGTCCCACATAAGAAACAGACCAGAAAAATAATCCTAACCTGTACCAGCCGCCAAAATAAAGCTTCCAGTGCCCTCTCTCTGCATCTAACTCCGTCAAACACAAATAGACATATCACTTATTACTACACTGTGAGGGTACATGTCACTCACCAGCAGACTACGACTGTCAAACCTTGCAGTGTGGCAATAAATGTCAAGTATCCTTTCCACCCTTTACATTCGTAACGTGGTAATAAGTGATATGTACTGTTTCTTTGTGCTGGTGAACACATGTACCCTTACAGTCTTTTTTAAAATAAATATTGTGTTTTGATTGACCTCACATCACAAACACAAACAAATGAGTACAGCAAAAAAAGCAAAACTTAAAACAGGTAGTGGAAGATTATTCCAAGAGGCTTGGACAGAATCATTTAGAGTGATTGAACGCAATGGAAAAGCGTTATGTATTCCGTGTAGTGAAAGTGTTGTGTCCTGCACATCAAGTGTTAGACGTCACTTTGACACCAACCACAAAAGTGTTGCCAAACTTGGAGAATCTGAAAGGAAAGAGTTTAAGGAGAAATTGAGGAAATATCACTCCCAGTATGTTATTTTTCCAAATATCTTTCTAAATCAAATCATCTGACAGTTGCTAGCTTTCAAATTTCACTGTGCATAGCAAAACATGGTAAGCCTCTCTCTGATAGGGATTTTATTAAAATGGCCATGTTGGCTTGGAGTAGTTCCCTTTTTCATGATTTCCCAAACAAGGATAAAATTATGCAATGCATTTCTGAGATGCCCATTAGCAGAAATACTGTTAAAGATTGAGTCCTGCGCATGGTAAGTGATGTTAGTCAGCAGCTCTCCACTGACTTACAAAAGGCAACCTGTAACTCTGTGTGCTTGGATGAAAGCACAGATATAAATAATCATGCAAGGCTCACAGTAATTTTGCATTATGCTGTTAGTGACATCATGAGAGAAGAGCTGTTGAAACTGTTGTCTAGAAGAACACAAGGAATAGATATCCACAATGCTGTGATGGAAGCTTTTTTTGGCACAAGAAATAAGACCAGAAAAAGTGGTTTCAATTACTAGTGACGGAGCACCTTGCATGGTTGGGGCAAAATCTGGTTTCATGTTCTTTGTTAAAGAAGCAAAACATCCAGTCATTCAGTTTCATTGTATTATACACCAAGAAGCTCTTTGTGCCAGGGACAGCAGTCAAAAATTAGAAGATATCCTCAAAGATGTCACAAAAATGGTGAATTACATCATGGCTCGTGCTCTTAATTTTCTACAGTTTAAGCACTTCTTGAAGAGGTACAGGCACAGTATAACACTTTACTTATGTACAATAATGTCCGGTGGCTGAGCAGAGGACGAGTCCTGGAGAGATTTGTGGCTTGTTTGGATGAAGTTAGGCTGTTTATGAATGAAAAGGAGTAAGAATATCCCCATTTCACTGATACAGCCTGGCCTTCCAACCTCATGTTTTTTTTTTTTTTTTTTACAGATTTTACAGCACACTTCAATGTACCGAACAAAACACTGCAAGGTGTAGAGAAAACAGCAGAAAATATGTTTTGTGATATCAGAACATTTGAGAGAAAGCTGCAGGTTTTTGAAAGAGACATTGAAAGTGGGCAGCTGAAATACTTTCCAAATCTAAAAATACATTTAGACAATTCTACAATATTTACGGACGATCCTCCAAGCCATCAGGAAATCCACAAGGAACTTTAGTAACAGATTCTTGTAATTCCGGAAAATGGAGACGACCCTGTATTTTCTCACTTCTCCCGATAAAGCCAAATATGAAGAGCTTGATATTTCCTGCTTACACTGATTAGATTTAGGACATCTGGAAATGGAGCTATTAAAATTTCAAGAAAGCTCTATCTGGAAAAATAACATTGAGAAGATAGAATGTGAAGGGATGACAATGGACAGCACAGTTGGTAGTTCTGAAAATTAAATCCTTAAAGTGTGGAATTCTCTGCCGAATAATTTTAAGTCAATGAAAGCACTTGGAATTGTTCTTCTTTCGTTGTTTGGGTCATTTTATGCTTTTGAGCAGCTGTTTTCAGCTTTGAATTACATAAAATCTGGTACCAGAAACAGACTAACAGATTAATTGAGTGCTGCATGTGTTGCTCTCAAACTAAAAGAGTATGAGCCAAGGTTTGACAAATGTTCAGCATGTATACAGCAGCAAAAATCACATTAATTGTGTAAAAGCATGCCAACCGCAAACCTTTACTAATGCAGTGTTTGTGTCCAAGACACTAATTTAGGAGTTGTTTAAAGTGTGTTAAGCAAGTTTAGTATCCTTGTTTATCTTGCTCATCCTAATTCAGGTCGACATTTATTGTAACTGTAGAAGCAAAGAAAGGACCCAGAGTATGGCTTTCCTCATACAATTTCAGCCTGGTATGTAATCATATTACAAGTTGAGTATCCCCTTATATGCATCTTTGGCAAGGTTCACATGCAGTTTTGGTGCAGCTGGACGGACAGAAACCTGATGAAAAATGCATGTTCATTGACATACATACAAAGCTGCACCAAAACTGGATGTAAGACGGATGTTATTCTGATGTAAACTGTGCCAAAACAGCATATAAGATGCATGCAAACTGCAGGTGGATAGGGGGGTATAGGTGCTTAGTAAGGTGAAGCACCACCGAACACCAGTGTGTTTTAATTTACTAGAATTTATGTTTTTTTCAACAAAAAACTATAATTGAACTCTTTGTTGTTTTGTTCTTCTTTTAAAACAAAATATGTTAATTAGTTCGGACAACTGTTAGAGTTATTTTTTCAAAACTTAAACCTCAGTATTCAGGTTTAATTTGAGGGGAAAAAAGTTGGCATGCATTGCGGTTTGGGCACTTAAAAAGGTTTGCAATCAATCACTGTCCTATAGTGTTAGAAACACCATTTTGGAGGCTTGCCCCCCCCTTAGACCCCTTAGAATGGGTTAAACGTACCTTATTTCCTGCGCCGCACACGTCTGCCAGTGCTGGCCATGCCCCCGATCCATCTCCTTGGTGATCTCATCACGATTTACGATTTTTAGCCAATCCAATGCTTTCCCATAGGGAAAGCATTGGATTGGCTGAAATCGGCAAAGGAGGCAGAATAGGGGCGGGGCCAAACACTGTTTTGGCAAATCAGCACCTCCTCATAGAGACGGCAACCGATGAGGGAAATTCTGCATCTCAATGCAGAGCGTGGAGATACTGAATGGCAGTGCTGCCTGCTGTGCAGCACTGCCCCACAAAGCACCTCAAGTATATTAAGGGTTACTTGCATAAATTATCAAATAGAGATGTCCAGAATAGTTCGCTGGCGAATAGTTCTTGGCGAACATAGCTTGTTCACGTTCGCCACAGCGGGCGAACATATGCGATGTTCGGTCCGCCCCCTATTTGTCATCATTGAGTAAACTTTGATCCTGTACCTCACAGTCAGCAGACACATTCCAGTCAATCAGCAGCAGACCCTCCCTCCCAGACCCTCCCACCTCCTGGACAGCAACCATTTTAGATTCATTCGGTAGCTGCATTCTTAGTGAGAGGAGCGACAGTGTAGCTGCTGATGATTTAATAGGGAAATCGATAGCTAGGCTAGTGTATTCAGTGTCCACTACAGTCCTGAAGGACTCATCTGATCTCTGCTGTAAGGACTGCACCCCAAAAAGCCCTGTGTAATCTAATTGCAGTTGCCTGCCTGCCTGCCTGCCAGCGTGTGTGTCAGGCTCACAGCGTATCCTGTGCCCACTTGCCCAGTGCCACCACTCATATCTGGTGTCACAATAGCTTGCATTTAAAAAAAAAAACACTTTTTTGACTGTAATATAATAGCAGTCAGTTTCCTTCACACGTGTGCGTTTCAGGGCCTGCCAGGGCACAGTGTCACACCAGTGCAACTCATATCTGGTGTAACAGTAGTGTACATTTAAAAAAAATAAACATTTTTGACTGTAATAGATTGAATAGCAGTTAGTTGTCTGCAAGCGTGTGTGTCAGGCCTACAGCGTCTACTCTGCCAACTTCTGCCAGTGCACAGTGCCACTCATATCTGTTGTCACAGTAGCTTGCACGCATAGTACCACTAATCGAAAAAAAAATGACAGGCAGAGGCAGGCCACCCCGCAGGGGCCATCATGGTCGTGGTGCTGTGATTCCCTTTGACCCTAGAATAATGCCCAGTGTTCAGAGGCCACGTACCCTGAACTCGAAAAGTTCTGAGGACATAGTTGACTGGCTAACACAGGACACCCAATCTTCTACAGCTTCCGCTCGGAACCTTGATGCACCATCCTCCTCCAACTTAGCTTCGGGGACCTCTCAAGTTACCACTTGCCCGCCTGCCGCCACCACCAACACTAGCACCACAGCCGCTTCACTTGATCTGTCAGAGGAGTTATTTACACATCGCTTGGAAGAAATGAGTGATGTGCAACCATTATTGCCAGAGGATGTAGATAACAGGGATATGTCTCAGTCAGGCAGCATTACACACATGGACATACGGTGTGATGATGATGATGTTGTACCCGCTGCTGCTTCCTTTGCTGAGTTGTCAGATACAAGTGAAGCGGTTGATGATGACGATGCGTCCGTGGATGTCACGTGGGTGCCCGCTAGAAGAGAAGAAGAACAGGGGGAAAGTTCATATGGGGAGACAGAGAGGAGGAGGAGGAGACGAGTTGGAAGCAGGGGGAGGTCGTCGCAAGGAGCTAGTGGCACAGTCAGATAGCATGTATAGGCACCCGGGGTCAGCCAGACAGCACGTCAATCAACGCATGCTGTTGCCACCACCAGAATGCCGTCATTACAGAGCTCAGCAGTGTGGCATTTTTTTTGTGTGTCTGCCTCTGACAATGGCGATGCCATTTGCAACCTGTGACAAAAGAAACTGAGTCGTGGGAAGTCCAACACCCACCTAGGTACAACTGCTTTGCGAAGGCACATGATCGCACATCACAAACACCTATGGGATCAACACATGAGTACAAGCAGCACAAACTCAAAGCCGCCATCCTCCGCCTGGTCCAGCATCTTCAGCCACGTCAACCACTGCTGTCCTCCATGCCCCCTCTCAACCATCCGCCACTCCATCTCTTGTCTTGAGCAGTTCCTGTCTGTCAAGGACATATTTGATGCAGTCAGGTGTCTGTCAAGGACATGTTTGAGCGTAAGAATCCAATGTCACAAAGTCACCCCCTTGCCCGGCATCTGACAGCTGGCTTGTCTGAACTCTTAGCCCACCAGCTTTTACCATACAAGCTGGTGGAGTCTGAGGCTTTCCAAAAATTTGTAGCTATTGGGACACCGCAGTGGAAGGTACCTGCCCAAAATTTCTTTGCACAAAAGGCAATCCCCAACCTGTACTCGATTGTGCAAAAGGAAGTAATGGCATGTCTGGCACACAGTGTTGGGGCAAGGGTCCATCTGACCACTGATACCTGGTCTGCAAAGCATGGTCAGGGCAGGTATATCACCTACACTGTGCATTGGGTAAACCTGCTAATGGCTGCCAAGCATGGAATGCGTGGCTCTGCAGAGGAGTTGGTGACACCGCCACGACTTGCAGGCAGGCCTGCTGCCACCTCCTCTACTCCTCCTACTCCATCCTCTTCCATAACCTCCTCGGCTGAGTCCACATCAACAGCACCCCCCAGCCCCCCAGGTACTATTCCACATCCCGGATACGGCAGTATCACGCCATCTTGGGGTTGACTTGCCTGAAAGCAGAGAGTCACACCTGGCCAGCACTCCTGTCTGCCCTGAATGCACAGGTGGATCAGTGGCTAACTCTTCACCAACTGGAGATCGGCAAAGTGGTTTGTGATAACGGAAGAAATTTGTTGGCAGCATTGAATTTGGGCAAGTTGACACATGTGCCGTGCATGGCACATGTGTGTAATCTGATCGTACAACGCTTTGTGCATAAGTACCCAGGCTTACAGAACGTCCTGAAGCAGGCCAGGAAGGTGTGTGGCCATTCAGGCATTCCTACACGGCACTTTTCAGATATCCAGCGGCGAAACAACATGCCAGTGAGGCGCTTGATTCGCGACAGCCCGACACGTTGGAATTCAACACTCCTAATATTTGACCACCTGCTCCAACAAGAAAAAGCCGTTAATGACTATTTGTATGACCGGGGTGCTAGGACAGCCTCTGCGGAGCTGGGAATTTTTTTGCCATGTTACTGGACACTCATGCGCAATGCCTGTAGGCTCATGCGTCCTTTTGAGGAGGTGACAAACCTAGTCAGTCGCACCGAAGGCACCATCAGCGACATCATACCATTTGTTTTCTTCCTGGAGCGTGCCCTGCGAAGAGTGCTGGATCAGGCCGTAGATGAGCGTGAAGAGGAAGAGTTGTGGTCACCATCACCACCAGAAACAGCCTTATCAGCATCGCTTGCTGGACCTGCGGCAACGCTGGAAGAGGATTGTGAGGAAGAGGAGTCAGAGGAGGAATGTGGCTTTGAGGAGGAGGAGGAAGACCAACTACAACAGGCATCCCAGGGTGCTCATTGCTCAGATCACCTATCTGGTACCCGTGGTGTTGTACGTGGCTGGGGGGAAGAACATACCTTCAGTGAGATCACTGAGGACGAGGAACGGGACATGAGTAGCTCGGCATCCAACCTTGTGCAAATGGGGTCTTTCATGCTGTCTTGCCTGTTGAGGGACCCTCGTATAAAAAGGCTGAAGGAGAACGACCCGTACTGGGTGTCCACGCTACTACACCCCGGTATAAGCAGAAAGTGCCTGAAATGTTACCGAATTACCGCAAGTCAGAAAGGATGCAACAGTTCCAAAATAAATTAAAAAGTATGATTCACACAGCGTATAAGGGTGATGTCACAGCACAACGGGAATCTAACAGGGGAAGAGGTGAAAGTAATCCTCCTCCTCCCACGATCACGCCAGCAAGGACAGGACACTTTACAGATGTGTTGTTGAAGGAGGACATGCAGAGCTTTTTAAGTCCTAAGCATCGCCACAGCCCTTCGGGGTCCACCCTCAGAGAACGACTCGACCGACAGGTAGCAGACTACCTCATCTTAACTGCAGATATCGACACTCTGAGGAGCGATGAACCCTTTGACTACTGGGTATGCAGGCTTGACCTGTGGCCTGAGCTATCCCAATTTGCGATCGAACTTCTGGCCTGCCCCGCTTCAAGTGTCTTGCCAGAAAGGACCTTCAGTGCAGCAGTAGGTATTGTCACTGAGAAGAGAAGTCGCCTAGGTCAAAAAAGTCTAGATTACCTCACCTTTATTAAGATGAATGAGGGATGGATCCCGAAGGGACTGACAGTGGGTGATACATTTGACTAAAAAAGGCCTGATGAGGGGGACGTAACAGGGTTTAAACTGATAAGAATAGTACTACTTAACACACCACTCCTATCTGGTGGCACATTAGATTGCACGCGCAGTGCCCCAAATTTGAAGTAGGAGGACCGACCAAGCATCTTTTTCCATCTCCCAGTTCCTAAAATCGATGCCATATACACTTCCCCTGATAGGGGACGTAACAGGGATTAAACTGATAGGAATAGTACTACTTAACACTCCTTATAATAACGCATAGCGAGGCAACGCAGAGAGAGGAGTCTGAAGAAGAGGAGTCAGAGGAGGAAGGTGGAAGACCAAACACAGCCGGCGTCCCAGGGGGCTTGTTGTCACCTTTTGGGGACCCTTGGTGATGTACGTGGCTGGGTGGAGGAAGAGTCCTTCAATGACATCAGTGAGGACAAGGAACGGGACATGGCTAGCTTGGTATCCACCCTTGTGCAAATGGGGAGTTTGCGGTTGTGCAAATGGACTGCGGTTGTTTGCGATGCATTAAACGGGGAGTTTGGTCTGTCACTGGGAAGCGGCGTAACCCTTACACTACCTGATTGATACAACATCATACCTGATGTTTTAAAGCACGTTATTCCAAACAATTTAGGAATGTTAGGTGATTTATGCCCTTTATGGATTAAAACCAGACTCTGCATCAACTGTAAAAATGTAATTTTCCATGGGAGTTTTGCCATGGATCCCCCTCCGGCATGCCACAGTCCAGGTGTTAGTCCCCTTGAAACAACTTTTCCATCACTATTGTGGCCAGAAAGAGTCCCTGTGGGTTTTAAAATTTGCCTGCCTATTGAAGTCTATGGCGGTTTGCCCGGTTCGCCCGTTCGTGAACATTTGCGGAAATTCGCGTTCGCCGTTCGCGAACGGAAAATTTTATGTTCGCGACATCTGTATTATCAAATACTCTGAGTGATCCTTTTATATTATCCCAGTGTAGTTGCTGGGCTCTTAATTGGAAACTATCTTTATCCAGTATGTAAAATGGTAAATTAAACTAAATGGTGGTCGGTATCAGTAGAAGTAGACATGTACACCATGGACCATGGAAACCTGTCGGTATTTTAGCTGCATTGATCTATTGTCTATTTAGAAGGTTTAATGGATACTTTTTAATAAGTCATTGAAAATTATTTCCCAATATTGAGTATTTCACAACACAATCTGATGATGCATCTTGATCTTTTCAAGATAGATCCCTAAACAAAAGTATTTGCAGGAAGAACAATATGTGTCTCAAATAAGCTATCCCTATCACCACACATTGCTCACCAAGACCATTTTATGAAAGGAATAAATGATTTAAGCAGCCATTTAAAAATGCCACAGGTGAGAGTTAATTAATCACTATCTCTGATTTTCCTCTGTAGGAAGTATATGTAATTGCAATATAACCTAATCAGATCTAATCAATTTATTTTCACCAACACCTACCATCTTCTTTCATAGAGTTTAACCCCTTAAGGACACATGACATGTGTGACATGTCATGATTCCCTTTTATTCCAGAAGTTTGGTCCTTAAGGGGTTAAACCTCCCTTTGGGACTATCAGGATAATATTTAGAATGTGTAGGAATTTAAACAGCATATGTCGTGAAAGTGAAATGCCTACAGGTAAATATGCGGTAGCATGATTGGACTAGTTGCTTATTAATTCTCTTTGAATGAGAAAAAATGGGTCATTTTTAAGATCCCAATCCCCATACCCACTCCTTGAACATAATGCATGGGGATTTATTCATTTAAATGGTGAAGGGTGGATAACTAACAAGAGAAATGCAAGCCAAATTGTGTTTAAAAATACATTTCTCAGTTAATATCTGAACTTAAAATCTGCCATTCCATTGTCAATTTTCTACAATGTATAGTTTTTATTCAGTAATAGTTTTTTTATATAGCTACAGATGGATATTATATAATTGTTTCAATACTTTACAAAAAAAAGTCCGCCATAGAGCCAGTGATTTCATGATCAAGTTAAGCATTTTATTCAGATTTTTCTCAAGCATTTCTGAGTATACACAAGCTTCCATTCTTAATCTGAATCATACTGCTATTGAATAGCACAAGCTTGATGTTCAGTTTGTTACTTGAAGGGTGAACCACATTATCAGGTTACCAGCAGTGACCGTCTATTGTTTTGCTCTGACAATGCTGTTGTCTTTTTAGCACTGATATTTGAAAAGAACGCCTGTGTAATGCACATGTACCTTTATAAGAGCTTTATATTCCAAGTCTGCTTCTTATCCAACAATGCAGATTTGGTACAAGTGTTATGAGTATTATGTTTTAGCATAGAAGTGGGCGATGAGGGCATTTATGACTGTTCAGAAAAGTGACAGTTAAATTGTGTCATTATTATGATAACATTTGTTAAAATATTTTTTTTTCCTGTGGGAAGAAGTGGTGAAAACATTGATAAATCGAATGCATCACTGAAAAAAAATTGTATATTAAAAAATAATGGTCAGGACGCAAAAGGAGCAATAGATAAAAAAAAAAGACAAAACACACACATAGATTTAATGAATTATGTCAAAATGTTAAATTTTACATAAATTAAATGTAAATGTGTTGGTGCCTGATGGTAGTGTAGTATTACAGTTTGTAGTTGTATGAGCTGCCATAGAACATAGAGACCCCACTGGAGGAAAGCATAATGATTAATATATGTTACTTAGTGAAATTGATTCCATGAACATTATTAAATTATGAAGTGCTGATACATTGCATGTGAATACCAAATACTCACATGGGCTTAAAACCACATTTAATAAACCTTATTGCGTACCTAACTGCCATTAGTATAAATTAGCCCTTCATTTTTGGTCTAGTAGGAGTATGACATAGAAAGCACATCATGTAATATGGATGTACATGACAAAGTATAATTATAGTTGTTACAGATTGTACAACCCTAAAATTAGCTAACTATTGATACACTGTATTAGCAAAAAAAAAAAAAAAAGGTTTAACCAATTGCTACCCAAGCATAGCATTATCAATAGGTGTACAAATCTTGTATTTTATAGTTAAATGTGCAAAAAAATATGAATGAGTAAATTGGAGAATAGTTGGGTGGGAGACTGACTATGGAGAAACAAACACATTTATCGACAGTCAGAACAGACAGACGGACAGACAGACAAATATGACAGAGGGATGGACAAACAGGCAGATGGGTTATGTATGATTGTTTTAAAAGATAAAAACCCATGAAGTCACACTTTATTCGCATGACAGTAATCCCACAGGACCTGCTTTATAACATTTTCATAAAAAAAAATGGATACATGTTTTCATTTTATATTTTTTTATTGAATATGCATTTTGTTTTAAAGGTGTGATTGAATACATGTCAATAGTATTTACCTTTAATAATTACATGGCAATTTCTTGCGTAATTATATGATATTTGCATTATTTTCTATTTCAATTTTCCATCTGCAGATATAGCAACAACTTCAATAAACCGTGCTTAGCTTTTTAAGCCATTAAATGCCTTTGAAGCTGCTCTATCTCAGCCTGGTGAAAGGTGTCTTTCATTTTATAACTTTATAATTCTGATAAGAGGAAAAGTTCTGCTGTCAGGTGAAGCTGCCTTGATAGTCGAAATGCTCGCTCATATAACAGCCTGAAATTGTGCACGGATGATGATAATGTTAATGTGTCCTCCTCACCAGATAGCTGAAATAATACATTTCCTAAATTGACTGCATTAAGCAATTACTCAGATCATCTCTGAAACCATGTAATTTTCTTTTCTCCCTGCAGTCCCAGCGCCGTGTCACATTTCACCTACCGGACGGTTCCCAGGAAAGTTGTAGCGACAGTGGCTTAGGAGATCATGAACCCAGCGGCAGTTCAAACACGTCACATGCTCTGCCCCTTGGCTTTCCCCAAGAAGAATATTATGAGCAAACTTCGGCAAATAGCAGGACGGAGGGAGACGGTAACTCAGATCCAGAATCAAGTAAGTTTTATGAGTTTATGGCTGATTTTTAATTTAGAAAATTCAACTAAGGATAATCATGTTTTGTATTGGAATGTTGTATCTTGAAGTTTAGTTATTTTTTAGTGTTTTGTGTATTCAGTTGCTAAACAGGCTTGGCTTATAGCTAATAATCAGGTAAAAATGAGTATTAGATGTTGGCAGTAGCTTACGTATATCTAACTTGTTAGAAAGCCATATTATTATTATTAATTGTGTACAGATGAAAGTGCAGAGGAGTCCCGTGACTCTGCATTCATTCCTAAGCCATCTCTACATGGTGATCCGAAGGGAAAATGGAGTGCTCCTCAATCGCTTAAATCTGGGGTAGGTAATCTATCGCTCTCCAGATGTTGTGGACTACATCCCCCCTGATGCTTTGCCATCATTATCGCTGTAAAAGCACCATGGGAGATGTAGTCCATAACATCTGGAGTACCAAAAGTTTCTTTATCTTAAACTATTAGAGCAGCAAAATATAATTTTCTACTTTCTACTATAACAATATATATGCAAACTCATCCCATCCTGAAAAGTATGAACCAGGCAGATATTTCCCATGTAGATGCAAATTATAACTAAGACCATATCTATAATAACCATTCAGGGAATCTGCTCTGGATTCATTATAATTTCGAAGTATGCAATGTTAGTATGAAATATTGGCTGAAATGTAGCTATTTTACTAATTTGTTTGAAATGTAATCATGATGCATAAATATGATTTGCAATGCTACTGATTACAAGCAATTGCATAAAACAAGACAACTATTATTCAGAGGGCTTAATGATAGCACAATATGCCCACCATTCATTTCAGCTTTTAATGGGAAATATAAATATTTTCATATATCTGTGTAACTGGAAACCTTTGCAATATTATTCAATTCAGGCACCTTCTTTATAGTCAACTCAATGATCAAGACATTGTTAAACTATGTGAGGTTTGCTTTTTATTGGGTTGTTTGTTTTAGGACTCGACAGAATTTATTTTGTAGGTAGAAGAATGAACGAAAAGTGCTCAAGTAAAAATAGAACTTTCTATATTATTCTATATAGAGTATGCAGCAAAGATATATAATATATTTATCATTTTTGGATAGATAAATATTAATACTCCGTATATAGAACTCCTTATAATAATGCTCTATAAAAGACTATTTAATATAAAATGAATACTGAATTTATGGGTAATGGTTGTGGTCTATGTACCCATGATCTAAAGTTGCAGTTTAAGTGCCACATGCTTATATTATTTCTGGGAAATTGTAGCCTTCTGACTCAGCTGGGGTGGAAAGTGCTTGAAAGCAATGCTTCCAATTCTCCTCTGAGCATCTAAGGAACACATCAGTTATACAGTAAAAGTTGTAACCTTCATACAAAAAAAATGTATATTTAAATCAATTATTGACTGGGACATAAAACATCTCAGTCATTTTAGAATTCAGGAGCCCAACTTAAAATCTTGGATTTGTAAATATATTTTTTTATTCCACTTTTGTACTAAAATCATAAACTATTCATATGAAAAATAGATATTAGGCTCTGGACTGTGAGAGTCTGCTTCTTCACATTGAGACTCTGCACATTTCTTATCTGCCCCTGCCTCTCCATCCTGATAATCTAGTCATTCATGCTGAGACAGAGTCTACCCTTCTCCATCACTCTGGGACTTGACATGTGTATATGAAGTCTTTTTGCTCCCATTTCTTGCTATTCTGGTCCATAGACACATATTTTAAATCCCATCATCTTGATTTCAAATTCCCTGACTGACTACATTCAGCATTTATCCATCCATCACATTCTCCTCTTCCACATCCATGCATACCATACACCTTGCTACAAATCACATGGTATGCTCCTCTGCTTTCCATTTCATATTTTTAGCATTGTGAGTATCCTCCAAGGTTAGCCCTTTTGTGCTCCGTGCAACCCCTCCAATGCTTTTTGCCTTCCATCTTGCTGCCTCTTCCCCACCAATTTATTTCATGCCACTGCCACCAATAAATGTCTCTTCTTTTCTTTCATTCTTTTCCCACTTGCCATTCATATAATTCCCTATCTAACTCACTATCAATTCCATGTCCCTGCTACACATATGATCAAGTCACTGCTCCCCAAGCATTCTTGTTATGCCCCCTGTCTGTAATCCATATGTCTTGAATGTTCTTCTCCATAGCCACCAATTCATTTCACTCCATCACCCTCCATACTCAACCATTTTTTAAAGCCAGCAGCAATCCTTGTCTGAGTCTAGGTCATTTATTGAATGCTTTTCACCACTCATATTTCTCCTACATCCCCAGTTATCCTAATGACTTTAATATCTCTTGCCAACTTTTTAACTATATATACTAATTATATACCCTCCTTATTTCTCACGTGGCCATATACTGATTTATTATTTTAATTATTTACATTCCCAAAATATGTCTGTTTTAAGAGTGTTAAGTTGCTGTACATTTTTAACTTTAACCCTAACAATTAATTGTATAATAGATCCCCCCAGACTGGATGATAACCGTGACATTCAGTCACAATGATTACATTGTCTTTGCAAACAGTTCTGCGATTGGCTTTAACAGCATCCTGTGGTGTGTGGTCATTATTCAGGCTAATACCAGACAAACACAAAAACACAGAAATAAGTCCTGCACTCAAATTCCCACTACTTTTGGGGTAGCAGCAATGATTGTAGTATTTCTCAGCTGAAATACATAAAAAACAAACAAAAATAATTCATAAGTGAGTCTATCTAATAATAGCAAGTACATACCACTACCACAGGAGGGCCATGGCTGCCTATAGTGGTAGTCATAGTGATTGTTGGCTGTCCCATAACCACTTACCTTAGGGGACCTCATTGCCTTGCCAGTGAGGCATTCTGAGATCAGATTTAATAGACACTATATAGGGCCGGGCTGTCCAACCTGCTGCCCCCCCAGATGTTGCTGAACTACAACTCCCATGATTCCCTGGCTATCTGTTTAATTGAAAGAATCATGGGAGTTGTAGTTCAGCAACATCTGGGGGGCCGCAGGTTGGACAGGCCTGATCTAGGGTATGTTGGCTGTCACCAAGAACATGAATGGCAACGCCGTATCCTATATGGCAGTTATCACAAAGGGGTTAATATAGCAAAAAGATTACATTTTCACTATAATGCAGCCACATTTATAAATGAATAAACTGTTCAATATTGCATTCAAACACTTTTTTAGTATAACATATATACACATCTAGTATAGTATAAACATAAAACTCTTTGGCAAAATAACAATAGCAAAGCATTCTATTAATTATTACATGCCCATTGAAGTTACATAGTCATTCACAGCATGTTGTAAACATCATTCATTCTGAACACTTTTCAGCTTCCTACTTTATAAATCAATCTAGATCGGTCCGCAAGGAGTAATGAACATTTATGGCAAGGATTAGCAGAGCGATATTCTATCATCAATACCACTCAAAATATTGAAAGCTACTGTGCATTGATATAATAACCCTAATCACATTAAATATAAAAATACACTTGATTTTATTTATGTTATATTTAAAATAAAGGGATCTGTATGTGAAAGATATATATATATATATATATATATATATATATATATATATATATATATATTTATATTGTATATGGCATTGTACCTGAAAAAAAATTATCTTTATTTTATTCCTTTAACCCCGTAAGGACCAAACTTCTGGAATAAAAGGGAATCATGACATGTCACACATGTCATGTGTCCTTAAGGGCTTAAGGTGAGACCATTATAATTTATAACATCTTTCAGACTGATGAACTAGTCCCATACAACAATATAAAAAGGCATTTATTTATCGCATATGAGTTAAGACAATAATAATTAGTAGTAATGTTTAATGAACAGCAGTTGTTGGTTATAGATAAATATTTAGGTGAGCTGTTTTTTTATGCCAGAGTTTCATCAATTTCTCTCAGTGATTCACACGGACACCTTATATTTTCAAGGTATAACTAAAAGACGCAGTTTAAGAACTATAACCACTGTAGCTCATTATAGTAGTTTTGGTCACTATTTTTCTCTCGGGCCATTTCTGTGTAGTTTGACATAAATTAACACACGCTGGCATCAATAGCCCACCCCATTGCAGCCATACTGATAATGTGGTAATTACACTTCAAAATGTGTGAATTCACACACCACTAAATAATGATTGGCTGAGTGTACTGATTGCAAATAGCATCAATGATAATATACCTACTTTAAAAAAGGGTCTCACCACCCTCTGTAGAAGAATGCCAGGATGGCAAGGTAGACAGTCATGGCTTTCCACATTCTGAGTGTTGTGAATGGCTATAGTGTAGGCACTATAACCATTCCATCTCTCAAAACGTGTTATAGTTGTTGGAATCCTCTGGTACTCTTCCTCCATGCAGTGTCAAACCATTTTTAAGCAGATTAAAACTAAATGAGTTTCCCTGGCCACCCAAAGCATCAGCCACTGCTGGAGATTATACTATTCCTTCCAGCCATACAAATTCCTATCAACAAGTGGTGCTGTCACAGGCAGAAAGTAGTCAGCTGACTGTTCATCCAATCACTGCCATCTATTAACGCTATGTAATGCTTCTTCCTTAACCCAACCAGCACAGAGGGGATGGGTTGTTGGGGACTCTCATTTAGCATTAACACATAAAAAAAAAGTTTAATGCTGAATGGATGGATATTGCCAATGAACGCCAGACACTATAACCACTTCAATTAGTGTCCTCTTTGACAGTGCCTACAGTGTCCCTTTAAGTATTTGCATATATTCTGAAATACCTATATCTCCTCCCAAGTTCAGAGCAAGTCTCTTTAATTTTGGTGTTACTCTTTGCCTCAGTCCTCTAGAAACTGAGTCTCATAGCTGCTCTGTTGGGTGATTGAATGTCTGTTTGCAACTCATGTATCACACAATAATTTTTTTTATATACAACAAAGAAACCTGGCAACGTAATGCCAGTCACAAATGGTCACTGGTGATGATGTCACTTCAGGATAGCAATAAAATGGCTGTCACGTCTTAGAAGAGCAATTCAGTGAACAAAAAAAAAATCATGTTTTATCACTGCACAGAGCTTCTTTGAGTTTTTCTGAGGCACAGTGATTGAGCATTATATATCAATTGACACAAAGAACTAGATCAAAGAATTCCCAGAGACAATTGAAGTCAGATTGTATAGTTAGGATTTTCAACATCAATATGGTAAATTACCAAAATATGGACAAGTACAAGATGCCTCACAAGAATATATCTGACATTTTTAGAGCTTTGAAATCCACTTGAAGTGAGCATGCATGTTTCAGAGCGATCTGATTGATCATTAAAGCTTGGAAGTTATATAACTTGTATTTTCTGCTAAGGATATTTTGTCAGCATTGAGAAAGAAGATCTCTATTAGTACCTACACTCGTTGGAGTTCCGCTATTGATATATGTAAGAGTACAACACATTCATATTTAAATATATGCTCCTTAATTATTCATATTGTGGCAACTTCTATAGATACATATATTGTTTTTTCAGACGGAATGCTGGTTTTTCAGTCTTGGCTAATGGAAATCTATAAATAACTGAAAATGTCACACTGGTTCCTAAGGGATTAGAACTCAGAGACATTAGGGAATCCATTTACTGATCATTGCATTGGCAACAGAGAAAAAAAAAATCTTAGACACAAGGGCGTTATTATTTGACCTACATTTTCAAAACCAGCGTTCCATTCTCCATATATCTCCGTTTTAATTAATAAGATTCCATGAATTGAAAATATGATTTGTCACAATGCCTATTAAAAAATAATAATCAAACAACCGTCCAAGGACCATAAGAAACTCTTATCCTTGCACAGCGAATGGTGTGAATAAGTCCACTTCCCTGTCTCACTGCATCAAGCTGCTTACAAATTCCATAGTTTGTGAAAATGTTTCAATCTTAACCCACCTCCTAAAATGAAAGACATCACAATTTAAAGCATGGATTCATTCTGTTTCTACAATCACCTGCCAATGCCATAAGATTCCTAAGCCAAAGTCTGCTTCCAAGAGCTAGACTACAAATCCCATCAGCTATTGCCAAGTCATTTGTGGAATATGCTGAGTTAACACTATCGAAAACCATAGAATGAACAAGAATATCAGACATAGTTCAGTTACTTCTTGGTGGATGACTCATTGTAGAAACTTGAAAGATTATCATATTTTTTATTTTTTGTGATAATTTAATTTTCATTTTTTTTTACATATATTTATATTGCATTACAAAGTAGGATTAACTCAAGTCATCTATATTACTTAAAATCAACACTTTATACCCATGAATCAGTACAAAACAATAAATTAGACTATCAAATACTTATATACAGGTGCTCCTACATACAATATTGTTAGGACAAAGGGTCATATAAATCCTCCTTGATGTATTTGGATAATATTTTAGCCAATGACATTAAATTAAAATGTTAAATTGTTCCTATAAAACTGTAGGAATATGAACACAAATCATATTTGAATGTTCCACTAGCTTGAAAATTATCATTTATATAACTTTGCAGTTTGTCAAAGTTGGAATAACACCAATGATTTAACAAAAAGATAATGTACTCTATAATTTTCCATTGGGGGGAAGGACAGGAGAATTGACACAAACATTTAGTTCAAAAGGGCTGTGTTGTATAAAATCTACCAATTGCCTTGTCACTGTGGATCATATGATACCCCACCTTAAGGGGACACTCAAGGCACCATAACAATGTAATCCTAGTTAGGTTGTTATGGTGCCAGAAAGCCCATGGAGGCACTCTTACCTTTAGGGGTTAAACCATTCTCAAACGGTTTAACCCCAAAGTTGCACCTAGTGGCGATGTCAACTCCTCCCTGACAGCATACTGCTTGTGAATGTTTAGATTCAGGAAGCGCGGCATGCTGATTGGCTGAGAGCTGTCTCAGGATGCTCTCAACAAATCAGTGACTCCCCATTCTCGAAACTGGCTTGAGAAAGGTACACACTCAAAAATCCATAGTCTGTTCCTAGAACATCTTCATACATCCAGCATAATGCACATAATCCAAAGTGTCATCCAACTCACTTTTAATCTCAGATCCCATTATCTTCTCAGTCATGCCTTTTTTTCTCACATCACCTTTTTATCAGTCTTAACAATCATTGTTAGACTTTCCAATCTTTAAATTTTTTTGTCAGTCCTCATCTTATACAGATAATTTCTTTACCTTCTCGTTCCTTCTTTCTTTCTCTGCCACACATTTTTTAATTTCCATTATATTTTCATTCTCACACCCCTCTTTTTGTTTTCTCAAACACAACTTTTTTTTATCTAACCATCTTTTGTTCTTATATCCTTAATTTACCCTTAGATCTTTTCTCAGACCCTTTCTTTAAAAGCCCACTTTTCCTTGCAGCTCCTGATTATTTCCTAATACAATCTTCTCTTCTTTTTTGGTTCACCAAATCTAGTTTTTAATCTAAAAACTAGGCCCTCACTCCTAAAGTAAAGTTAACTTTGCTCTTCAGTTCATGGCCTTCTATCGTCCACCCATAATACTGTAGCAGGAAATTGTATATTTGTGTGAAAACATTAACTGCTGGGCATATCAATTTATTAAAATGGACACACTTTTCGTTAGGGCTGTGTTTATATCATCAGACTTAATACGAGCTGCTACAAGCTCTTGAAGACCAAAGCCAGCCTTAACCCCTTAAGGACACATGACGTGTGTGACATGTCATGATTCCCTTTTATTCCAGAAGCTTGGTCCTTAAGGGGTTAAAGACCTTTTGCCCTCAAATAAAGGTGGAGAGAAAAGTCAAAACAGTCTAATAGAACAATTTATTGCGACAATATTATCTGAGTTGGTTAGTTTGTCTTAAATGTAGTAAGTCTGCTCTCAACTTAACACAAGTCATGCTTCAGTGAATAAACCAAAAAAGCGTTTAAAGTTAAAATAAATATACAAAACTCAACCCCCTGTTTTAAAATGCACTGTTAAAATATATTAATAAAACAGTGACATCTGCTGCATCGGTTGAAAATGAATGTATGCATTTATTTCTGGAATATGAACTGATTAAACATGTTGTGTTTAAGTATATGCACTGTATAGTAGCATCATAGCTGTCTCAATTTAAGCTCTGTAGGAGTAGAAATCCGTTTTAAACATGCCAGGTGGACTTTGCATGGGTATCCTGCTTAATTCACATACATTAGGACTTTATAATCTAGTGTCATTTATTATAGCTTTAATTCTTGGCTGCCATGTAAAAAAAAAAAATGTAATTCTGCTATTTGAATATTTTTAAATTTTAGAGGCCTTAATGACTAATTTATTATCAAAGTCTATTTTTGATGTGAAAGTTGTGATAGTGAGTTTGAAGTGCGGAGGATAAATTACTGAAATACATCTTTGCTTGATTAATCCATCTGCTTTTCCTTTTTTCCATTTTCAGTATTTTTACATCATTGAGGCTTTTTAGCTCTATATCTGAACAGTAATAATTAATACAGTGAGTTGAAAAATCATTAATCTTTCTCAAGCAGTACAGTTTGATTGATCTTATACCTTTAATCTAATTAGCCTACACAGAGGTGGGAGATTATAATGGGTGACTACTGTACTGCATTGCTTTGAGAAATGCCAACCTTTTTGATGGCTTGCTGTGAATGTTATCATGTATCACATATATACGAAACAGCACTATAATCATTATCTGGGTATTTGATTTAAAAGGTTGGGAATCACTGAACATCAAAACCAAAGGAGGTAGAACATGCTCAATTAAATACAGGTAGCCATTCAATGAATGATTAAATATTCAACTTTCTTACACATGACTTGATTGGAAAGGTACCGCGCCATTCATAGGTAGCTACATCCAATAATTGATAGATATATTTAGCTGTATAAAAAAAAAAAACAACAAAAAACAGAAAATGATTACATAATGAAGGAAAAGCCAAAGGCATGTTAAAATGCTGGTTGGATAAAGTTAAATATAAATCATGTGATGAACTTTTCAACTTATTTATGAATTAGCTGTTTATCATTAATGCGTAGAAATGTCAAAGAAAATAGTTGATTTTTTCTAAAAACTTGTATTAATGAAACTTGAAATATTGTGCAGTAATAAAAGACCATAACAATTTGATGTTTCTAGTTGAATATATTATGCACTAAGTAGATTCTTGAGAAAACAAAGGTGCAATATACCGATTTGTTTCACATTATGGAGACCTTTAAGTTGGTCAACATTGTTCCTAAAACAGACATGTAATAAGCGTTTAACTCGCAAGTTGGAATAAACTTGGAATTAATAATAACATTAATAACTAAAAATAATAACTTAAAATAATAACTTAAAAAAACTGAGTGTAAAGTCAGAGTCCACACTCCTTGCTTTCGGCAATTCAATAATATTTATTAAGAGAGGCTAATTAAACAAATAAACAATACATATACATTTGAAATAGGCTAGTATATGTTGCTACTAAAAACTAATCATTGACTCAATGGAAAGTAGGCTAAATTAACATAACAAAACAGGCATAGACACGTGATACAGTTACCACTCCATTGATCGTCAGCTGAGAGAGTAAGAGAGAGAGGGTGTGTATAGTGGGGAGAGGGGAGAGAGAGAGAAGGTGAGGGTGAAGAGAGGTAATTCCAAAGAGAGAGAAAATGTGCTATTCACAGGGCTTTAAACAGGTTAGCCCCTCCTTCTGCTGGACACACCTCCCTTAGTCAATCCCTTAGGATGTAACAGAACCAGAGTGCCTCCTGGGGGAAGAAGGATTGCACTGGAAGGGAATGGAGGAGGAGTTTATCAACAACCCAACTGATTTTGCCTGGTGAAAGGCCATGTGCTTCACAGAGGACTCCATTATTGCCTAAGGGTAGAAAGCGGGTTTGAATCCCTGTATTAGAACACAATAACACTTAATTGGCATATAGTTTGGCTGTTAATCACATCCCCCCACTTATTACATCCCTCCTATTGGCAATGAAGTGGATGAGACACTTAAACTCTATAAAACCCATCAGAGAGAGATAGAGAGAGAGAGAGAATGTATCCTGCAGTGTATTTATGTGAATGCACAACCCATTGTCTCAATAGAGCTCTTTCCATTTGCATATCATTTTGGAGATGATATACTCTGGCAATCAATGACTTCAAGTAACAACACATACCAACCTAATTAACAATGCATACTACACAAAACACACAATACAATAAGAAATGGGTGAATTAATACATTTTCCACGGCAGTACCCCATGATGATTGGTTCAGAAATGAGTTGTTGTTGTTTTTTTTTTATTTCTTCCACGAGGTAGTACTAGCCATGTCAGTAAATAAATGTTCAGTTAGTTCAAGTTCTTGTTGGTGAAAGAACTCATTATGCAATTATATTTACAAAACCCAACCCAGTGCCCACACCTCTGTACCCAAGACAACCCTCCTATTCCTAGTTCTACTTCTTGTCACCCATCTGACTAAAGCCTTATTAATAGTGGATGTGACCCTAGAACAGTTCTGAAAGTGTGATGAAACTAGGTCTCAGTGAATTACCACTAGAGATCACTCTAATCTCCTGACACTCAGGTCTGCTCCTATTATCCATTAGTGAAGGAGTTGTATGAATATAGATGAAAGGAGGAGTCAGGATTGTAGGCTCTATCTCTTCCTCTACATTCAACAAGACCTTCACTTCTCCACCCCTATTGTGTCCTACTGTTTCCCAATGTATTCCCTTTACAATTAATGTATCCACTATAATTAGTGTTATATGATACTCATATAATAAGATTGCTAACATTATAAATAGGGTTAGTAACATTTCATAACACTTCATTTGATATTAATACTTCCTCCCTCTAGATCTACAACCCATATTCCCCATCCAGTCCATGTTCATTCCCATTTTCCTTAACCAGTCCATATGCATTCCAATGTTCTTAATTTCCCATATTGTCTTTTCCAAAATCCCTTGAAAGAATCACGTTGCTTTAGCCCAACTATCTCAACCACCCACCCAAAATCAAATATCACATCCACGCATGGAACTTGTAAATTGTCACTGCTCCAAATCCTAGTCCATTCAGATATATCATGTGCATAATTCCCTCTCCGGTGCCTGCTTAAAGGAGTAGTATTTAATAGGGAACCATTTTTTTGTTAAGCCGTCTGTAAAGTCTTTGGTGGATGGATCTGTAGTTGTATATATGGAACTGGTTTTGGTTTGGCCTGTGACAAGCTGTTCCATCAAGACCCAGGTGAGTATCATAATGTTGAGTGACATCTTTTCTCAGTAGTTTTGGAAAAATCTGTAAGAGATCAAGAAGAAGCATCAATTCTTAGCAGATAACTCTGCATCTGGGGAACAAGCCCCTTTATAAATTTTACATTGGTCTGCATGTACCCACTTATATCCCGGCTGCCTTCTGGCCTTTTTAGACCTTTGCACTTTTAAAACAGTTGTGCCCAATGTGTCAAGGATTACATAGGGCCCTTCCCAATTTGCATCCCATGGAGAATTTTTGCGGAAATTTTTAATCATTACTAATCCCCCCTTCTCAAACAGAGTTTGAGGTGTAGATAAAATTTTACCTTCGGTTGGGGCCATATTTGAGGCAGCAAAAAGTAGTAAGGAGTTTAATTGCTCCTGAATTTGGGAGAGGTATTGGTCTCTAGACACAGATTCTCTCAGTGGAGTTGACAGTTGTGGTTCACCTGGGTGGCCTAATGCCATCTGTCTCCCTGTCATTAGCTCATATGGAGAACATCTAGTAGCGCTAGAGGGTGTAGCTCTGATAGCCATGAGTACTGCAGGAAGATGATTAACCCACGATTTACCATATTGTGCTAGCATTTTAGATAACCTGGTCTTTAGAGTGCGATTCATCCTTTCCACTATACCTGATGACTGGGGATGGTATGGTATATGAAATCTCTGTTGAATTCCCAGTAGGGCACAGAGGTTTTGCATGACCTGTCCTGTAAAATGGGTGCCCCTGTCTGATTCAATTATTTCAGGGAAGCCCCAGCATGGAAAGACATGTTCCCATAATGCTTTGGCCGTGGCTAGTGCAGAGTCTCTCCTTAGGGGAACTACCTCTATCCACTTTGTAAATGTGTCAACAATTACCAAACCATATCTGAGACCCCCCTTGGACAATGGAAGTGGGCCTATGAAATCAATCTGTATTGATTTCCAGGGACCGTCTGCAACTGGCACTCTCTGAAGTATAGGTCTTTGTCCCTTAGGTCGTGGATTTACTTGGGCACAAATAAGACATTCTTGAACACAATGTAGAGCTGAGGTTTTTATTTCAGGCCAATAAAATTTCTGTCTGAGGTGATATTCTAATGCGCTTTGTCCAATGTGACCCATAAAAGTATTTGTTTGCTGTGTAATGGGCTTCTGTAAATGGTGTGGGACAACAAAAAAATTTCTTGCTTGTTGATCATTAGGATCACTGTAACATAACAACCCTTCTTTAACAGAATAGCCACTTGGCAGGGTTTGCTGGTTTTGTAACAAAAGAGAAAGATTAGGATTCCTATTCAGTTCTACTTTTAAATTTGGCACTTCTGAACCTTGATCAACAATCTTGGCTATCAGTAATTAGTTCTTTGCATGTGAAGTGCTCCTCCCATGCTTGTTGTATCTCAGGGTCTTTTACATGTAAATGTCATTGATCTCCATCTAACACAGGCTCCTTTGCTAACAAATTCAATTGTACGTTGCACCTTTACAACTGCTAACTGGAGGGGTGCTTTAGTCCCCATCCTACCGGTTTCCCAAGATTCCATAGGGACAGATAGTTTGATCTGGTGGCATAAGCAAAGTCACTATGGATACAAATAGGGCGTGTGCCAAATTCCTTTGAAAATGTTACAAGTCCCAAAAACGTATTTAAGGATTCCTTGTTAAAAGGTTTGGGGACTTGTAAGATTGCTATCACTTTTTCTTTAATTGGACAGCTGTAATAGTTACTCCCAAAAAGTTTACCTTTTGTGTGAGCAACCTTTGAAGTGTTTAGCTTGACTCCAGGATTATGCAATTAAGTAAAAAAAAAAAAAAATTCCCTTAATAAATTAATTTGCTGTTGCTTTGCAGTGATAGGTCAGTAAGTGTCCCTGAAGCTACAAATCTTAGTCTTTCACATAAGGGCGTCCTGCATGGTCATCCAGTGATAGTTATTCCAAAAATGAAATCAGAGGAACTTCACCCTCTTCATTCATTTTAGAATTGCTAGTCACTGTTCCCTGTACAGTCATCATTCTCAGAGCCTCCTGCGCAGAACCATATAGATTGGTCTTAGGCAGGGGGTGAGAATGGCGTCCCTGACCTGTTTTATCTGGGGGTTTATTTCGGTCAATCTTTTCACATACATTTTGACCTATTCTTTCTTTGAAAGGCCCAGAGGGATAAGCATACAATCCCTTAGTCACCCTTTGGTCTATCTTTGCCTTACTACACTCTTTCTGTCTATGACCACTTTTGTTGCAATAACAACAAGTCCCTCTGAATGGAATCTCTGGAAGAGCTTGCCTCCCTTCATTAGTAGCCATAATGGCCACCTTGTGGTGTAATGTAACACCTTTCCTAATTAAATTTTGTCTAACTTTTCCTATAATAGTTAGAACTCCTTCCAGAGTGTCTTTTTCCTCTGCTATCATTTGTACTCCGGGATCTAAATAAGTGAACTTTTTTATCAGGTATTGCAGTAAATCAGGAGGGGTTTGGTCTGGTGGAATACGGTGGGTTAGTCGGTACACTTGTTCAAATTTAGAAGCAAAAACCCAAGGATCATCCTGTAAGTGTACCTTCATTTCAGCGAGTGAATGACTGTCTAAATCTCTGTCTCCGTTTATCAATTTGGAGATTGCTCTAAGCCTGTCTCCTTCTGTCCCCCATTTGTCCTCTTTGAACCAATCTTGATCCCGATTAATGGGCCCATTTATGGGTGAATTAAATCTGCATGCAAGGCTTCTTGGTGCCCACATTTTAAGCATAATACATGCCTCTTTAGGAGAGAGCATATATTGTTTGACTGCAGATTCAAAGTTGGACATGTTTGAAATTACATCTATTTTGCAGTCATATGGGGGGAAAAGGGATCTTAACTTAACAAGCTGTTTCATAACTTTATCCCTATCTTGCTGCTGTAGAATTTTAGCAGTCTGCAGGGTGGTAGATGCCCTGCTTTTAACACTTGGCGTAATGGACAAAGGGTCCCTAAAAGGTGATGTTGTTGGCTTAGTTATATGGGGGGTTAATACTGGAATACCACTGATATCAAACCCATCTAGTACAAGGTTTCCCCTGTTTACCCCTCGGTCCTCATTTTCTGCAATACCAGATGCCTCTTCTTCCTCTGCACACATATCCCCATGGCCACATACAGCAACTGGGGTTTGTGCAGCTAAACCTGTTCTAAGCGAAGAAATTAGCTCTCCTCTCGCTTCATAATTGTCCTCTAATGTACTTACATAGTCCGCATTTAAGCCACATGTTGGACAATCACTATTTTTCTGATTACTTACACAGGCCACAGTAGTGTGCCCCAAAAGAATCCTATTTAACTGGTTTCTTAATAACAACAACAATTTCATGCAATTTTGGATTTTCTGTTTATCCTTATTCAAACACCACTTTTTGTTATCTACTCTGATGTTCTCTTTTTCGCATTGTAACCACATGCTATGCATTTTCTTAAATTCATTTTAATTTTCAAACATTAATGGATCAAAACTGCTAGATGCTGCATACTCTGCTACAATTTCCATTCTTACTTAAAATAAAGTTAAAAGTACGTACACGATTTGTGTCTTCAGACTGCAGGCAAATCAAATGGTGTGCACCCCACTTTGAATCCTTGGTCTGGCTATCTCCGATCCTCCAGAAGTGATGGCCGGCTTACAAACTGCGTCTCACTCTGGTTGCCTCTGTAGGATCATGCACGTCCTGGCCCTGGACGTATTGCCGAAAACGCTTACAAAAAATATAAAACAAAAATTGGTTCGGTTATTTTGTCCCCTTTTATAGCACACATGTATTTGGAGAAGACTGGATTGTCCCCCCTTTGTAAGTGAGCTTAAAAGGTGGTAGAAAATAATAACATGGCTCCCCACTTGTAATAAGCGTTTAACTCGCAAGTTGGAATAAACTTGGAATTAATAATAACATTAATAACTAAAAATAATAACTTAAAATAATAACTTAAAAACTGTGTGTAAAGTCAGAGTCCACACTCCTTGCTTTCGGCAATTCAATAATATTTATTAAGAGAGGCTAATTAAACAAATAAACAATACATATACATTTGAAATAGGCTAGTATATGTTGCTACTAAAAACTAATCATTGACTCAATGGAAAGTAGGCTAAATTAACATAACAAAACAGGCATAGACACGTGATACAGTTACCACTCCATTGATCGTCAGCTGAGAGAGTAAGAGAGAGAGGGTGTGTATAGTGGGGAGAGGGGAGAGAGAGAGAAGGTGAGGGTGAAGAGAGGTAATTCCAAAGAGAGAGAAAATGTGCTATTCACAGGGCTTTAAACAGGTTAGCCCCTCCTTCTGCTGGACACACCTCCCTTAGTCAATCCCTTAGGATGTAACAGAACCAGAGTGCCTCCTGGGGGAAGGGGGATTGTACTGGAAGGGAATGGAGGAGGAGTTTATAAACAACCCAACTGATTTTGCCTGGTGAAAGGCCATGTGCTTCACAGAGGACTCCATTATTGCCTAAGGGTAGAAAGGGGGTTTGAATCCCTGTATTAGAACACAATAACACTTCATTGGCATATAGTTTGGCTGTTAATCACATCCCCTCACTTATTACAAGACATATCATTTATTTTTCTATTAAAATGTTTATATTTTAAAACATATTAAAGAAACACTACTGCTAAATTCAAGAGATAGGCAAGAGATAGGCAATTACTTAGAGCACTTGCCTTGCAAAGATTTCTCATTGTACTGCATGTGGAATTCTGTAATTCTACAGCAACATAAACTCTGGGCTATGTTAGAATTGAGGAGCTTGAAAAGGCTTCAGACAAGACATCTGCAGCTTTTGCAAGCTGTTTTTAGATATACCACCAATGAAAACATGTATAATTAAATACACACATGTTTTAATTCAGGGTACATCTACTAAAAAGTGATCTTTTTTTATTTGGCCAGTAGCATTTTCCTTTAATAAAATTTTATTTAAAAAAAAAAAAAATCAAATGAGAATCAGACGGGCATATTCTTCAAACTGACATCTTTCTTTTCATTGTCTATGTCTTATAACCTGCAGTAGTTCCGTAGTAATGCTCTTTCGTGCCAACTAATTTGTAACCATTGAAGCTATTGTATGGGCTTGTGAGTTGCACATCATAGGATCTTACTTGCTCCATCTATGCATATATCGGTGAGTGACATCATCAGTATATTGTGTGGAAAGATGACAATGCAGGATTATGGGAGAGCTAGATTTTGCTATCTAAGAAACTCTTACCACTGAATCACATTGTAGTGGTTTTGGAGCTAGGATGTTACTGGCACTATCGACTTTTTCAGTGTCAAACTGTTTTTGATTGGATTGACACCAAGTGAGAATCCTCTAGGTGCCTGTGGTTGGATTGATACCAAGTGAGAATTCTCTAGGTGCTTGTGGTTTGACTGATACCAAGTAAGGATTCTCTAGGTGCCTGTGAACTGTTCCCTTGCTAAAAGCTTTTTTATTGTTGAGGCTAAATATTACAGTTGTAATGTCAATTTCATGGAAATCTGGAAGGTATTTGTTGTGTGAGTGTGTCAGCTAACAATATAAGACGAACAATGCCATTGAAATCTGGATAAAATAGGCATTGTAGTACCATAGCTACTGCATTAATAATACACTTAACAAAGGGCAATCCTACATGCACCTGGACACCATGGTCTGGATCAGACTGATTAATAATGGCTTAGTATAGAACTCGAGAACAATGGTAGTAGCCTGCCAGTATCATAATTACTACAAAAGGTTGCAGTGGTTATGGTGCTCATATTGTCCTTTCTAGTGGCAAGAGGGAATTTTGAGCCATGTATTTAAGATATTTATCTTGATGGGCGTTGTACTTTAGCCATCGTGTTGCATAGATTGGCATCTATGCAATATGGAGGTGGAAAACAAAATGATCAAACAAGAAATTCTCAAACATATTACCGATATTCTCCTTTTAATCAAGTTATTATGTAACTGCAACTCAATTTGTTCAATGCAATGTGTTTCTTTTTAAATAATTGTTTCACAATAATGTTCTTATGAATTAAGAACTCATCAAGGCTGAATATTATGGAAAAGAGCACAAACATCATGACCTTCAATAAGACATTTTCAAAAGGATTAATAAATAAGGGTATATGTGCTAGTCTGCAGCTTATTTTGATCAACAAATATCACTTTATATATAATAATGAATCTTTTACCTTTTCGATTTTTCTATGACAAAAAAAAATCATTTCAAGAATTCAAAGGGTATGATGTAATTCAGAGAAAGTAGCTACATAGATCACGTCAAGCACACCTCTGTGTAGTTACATTTTTTTCAAAGACTGACTCATTTGGTATTATGTCAAGAAGTTGCCTTTGTTGGTAGATAGGCGAATGTACTCAGTTATTACATTGACTAGTGACTATTGTTGTATTAAGTTATTAAGGAAGTAAACGTAGGCGGACTTCCATAATTTCTTAAATTAATTGTGTTGAAAAGCTTATTTTCATTTTTAGGGTTCATATTGAGTAGGATAAAATTACTGTTTATTACTTAAATCAGTGTGACCAGATCAACCGTGTTTACAGGGACACATATCATTTTGCCATATTTATGAAAACGTATGAATAGGGTTGCCCTGCAGTATGAATAATACATATTTTGCAGGATTCTACATTCTAATTGCTTAATCTTGTATACCTTCTTCTGAATTCTGCATATTACAGGGCTACACTTTTCATGTGCTGCCCATTCATATGTATATACGATATGTGTCTCACAAAACACGGTGGATCTGGTCACCCTGACTTAAATGCAAATATCTCATATTTGTTCCTCATGAGAACTCCAACGCTTGACTTAAAAGATCCTCAACACAATAGGTCTTCTAGGCTTATCTTCTGGAAGCTAGAATACCTAAACTCATACCTGAGACTATTCTTTACCAAAACACAAAATTTTCTCTGATATTGTAGCATTTGACACATTCACACAATCATGACAATGATTGCCTTCAACTCATCTCGGTCATTCACTAATTATACACTGGATAGTAGGCAAACAATCCAACTGCTTAGTTAACTTTTGGGTTTCTAGATATCATTAGAAATGAACTAATCATTTCACTTACCTTTACCTAGCAACATAAAATTAAACTGAAAATATGTATTAGCTGATAGATATTAGTTGATAGGAAATGTAAAATGTTAATTTTGCTAATTATAACAAAAACATTGCAATACACTGTAATAAAATAAATATTATGTAGATGTAAACAAATTATGTAAGCTGCATAAAATATGCTAAATATGGAATGGAGTGTGTATATATATATATATATATATATATATATATATATATATATATATATATATATTCTGGAATATATGGGCACATTTTTTTTTCATGACACTGAATGTACGAGTATGATTAAGAGGTAGCTCGATCGTTCTACCTTGATAGGTTAACATCTGTCCATTCCAGTCCCCCCCACCCCCTTATATCCTGCAAGTAAAAATTATAATGTGGAATATAATATGCACTTTGTCTTTTTTATTTCTAACCTACATATTATCACAAATTAAATCTAAATGGAAAACTGAGGCAAAAGTAACTGATCTGAAAATATTCACTAGCGCAGCCATAGTTTTGCAATTATGATTTAAAGGACCAGTAAAGGCACCAAGACGATTTCTCTCAAAATAAGTGATCTGGGTGCAGCGACCTTGTCGTTGTCACCCTTCATTGAAAAACATTGTAGTTTTGTAAAAATGCCTTCCTGACAGCCACTAGCAGCTCTTCTACCTTCATAACTGAGTCAAACATGGTTCTTCAATTAAATGCTGCTCATAGAGAGGAGTACAGTTCCCCCCTGGACAGATAAGAAAGGGGAGGCATGACTGCTGTCCATAGTTGATGGGCTGGATTAAAGCTGCAACAATGTTTCAAGTTCTGGAGGAGTTTATAGGGAGCAGAGGGGACGGGACTTACTAGTCAGCCAGAGCAGTTGAGGAACCCTTATTGAAATTGCCACCCTCCCTCCCTGGTTTTGGTTTGTGTGGTGTGTTTCTTTCTCTTTACCTGGACAGCACAGTTAATGGAAGAAGTATAGAAAAGTGGCACCTGGGGAGATGACAGTTAGCATACACGTTTGTGCTTATATAATAGGAACACATGGCTGTATAAATTTCTCTTAAATTACAGCTTTATCTTTTTATAATTTTGTATTATGTCTAATAAATATTAATATCTAATAAAATTAAAATTGAACAAATGTAAAACAAACATTATTGCACATTTTAATTTTAATCTAAAAAAATTGATAATCTAAACTAATATTCGTTTAAGAAAATCTATAGATTTACAAGTAAATTTATTTAGGAATTATTTACTTAGTTAAATTATTATTATATGGGAGTCTGCTGTCAATTCTGACATGTGCCTGTTTTGATTGATACAACTGTTAAAGAACTATTAAAATGGAAATGGGAGAAGTACGAAAGGGGTTTAAGAAACTGATGCATATAATAAATGAGCCTTGGCTGCCATAAACTAAGATCTGGTGGCAGATGCTCTGTGATGTGCATTCATGTCATCACTAAAGTGACATGATTCGGTGAATGCTCATGTCATTTACTATCTGAGGTTTATGAATGTTTTAAAACACTTCACCTGAAGGAAGAGGGGAAAAAAGCTAGTTATATACTTTCATAATCGCGTTCTGTGATTAACTGTCATATTTATAATAAATTATAGTGCCCAATAGTATGGCTGAATAAACAATATTATATTTGATGCACCAAAGGACAGAAGTAATTGAATCAGGGGCTAGTTGTTAAGTATAACCTAAAAACTCAAGCTATATATACATTAAATGAGAAATAGATCTAATTTATGAAAGCCGAAGTTACTGATCATGTTCTGCTCTGATAACACCCGCTGGTATCGTCAATTTAAAATGGATTATATATACGTTATAATACAGACACATACAAGACGGGGTAAAGCAATTTCTTATCTTGTCCATTTTGGTTTGGAAATGAACAGCAATGGACAAATGGAGAAGGCCTTCATTTTGATTGTCATGTCACAAGGTCTGTGGTTTGACTCAACTTGAATAACTGCTTTTCCAAGTAGAGAATAGATGGCCTTCTCATTACAATATGCCTTTCTTTACTTCTATTTTTTTCATTAGGTTGCCTTTACCATAAAATAAAGTTCAGGTGACATTATTTATTTATTTTTTTATAATTTATGATACATTCATTTTGTGACCTTCTACTGTCTTTTATTTGCTTATTTTATATGAAGGATTATTTTGCAATGTTGCCTAACGTATATACAAAAATATTTAAAATTCTATTTGAAAGTCGAACAGTTCAGGGATATTTAGATGACCTGGCAGCAAGCCCAATGTATTGTTATTCATATCATTTATTTATATAGTGCCAACAAATGGCAAAGTAAAAAACACAATATGTAAAGAACATTATTAAACTTAAAGCGTGTCTACCACTTGACATTTTCTTTACACAAATCAGTTTAAGAAACATAAAGCATTTCAAACGTAATCACATTATTTCATCTTCATTATTATTATTATTACTGCCATTTATACAGCGCCAACAGATTCCGTAGCGCTTTACACTATTATGAGAGGGGGAATTTAACAATAAATAGGATAATTACAAGAAAACTTACAGGAACGATAGGTTGAAGAGGACCCTGCTCAAACAAGCTTACAGTCTGTAGAATGTGGGGGTATAAAACACATTAGGACAGGAAATAGCAACCAAATAAGGTGGAAGTGATGCAGAGCTGGAGGAGAGAGTAGAGTGCTGCCCTTTAGGAGAGAGCAAGGGACAAGTATGTGAGGTAGAGGTTACTCTAGGAGGCCATAAGCATTCCTAAAGAGATGGGTTTTAAGGCACTTCTTATCTTCATCTGAACAAAGGTTCCATAAATATATCTATTATTACCCACATGATAAAACTGAATGAATGTGTAAAGGTTTCATTATGGAAGTTCAATACAATGTTTTAAATCCTCTGTAACCAAAAAAAACCTTAAAGAAACTTGTAAAGTGTTTAAAAGCAGTAGCCAATCAGAAAGGATTTGAACAGTTGGGCTTCTTAAAGTGCCTATGCCTTTTTTTCTTTTTGTTCTCCTAATGCCCCTTGTGCCTTAGTGATTATACTCCCCTCCTTGCCATTTACCTTTTTTAGAGTTATTATTTATCATTATCATTCAGTATCTGGGAGTAGCCATTTTGTTCCCCTCTAACATGCTGTTTGTTCTTCTTGGGTATTGATTTTACTGATGGATTGTGGGTAAATTTGATTGGCAACTGAGATAAAACCTTGCTTTAGGCTCCACCCATTGTCAAGTTGTATCACTTTGACTGCTATACATAAGGAAAAGTAGTCTCTATAAAAACCAGAGTACTTAGGTAAAAAATAGAGAATGTTTTATCTAATCCAGAGGTAGTCAACCTTTTAATACCTACTGACTCCTTTTGTATCTTTGTTGATGGTAACATTTCCTTATCGCCCACCAGTGCCACATGAACTAATATTATAGCGAAAGTGCGATTTAAAAAAAATATGTTTTAGAAAGGAGGGGTCTTTTTTATAAATATGTACTTAAATTTAGCTATTTTTTTTTCTTCTACTTTTTTTTCTACTTGTGTCTCTGAGGTGCTGTGTGTGTGAAGGGTGCTGTATGTGTGTGGGAGGCTATGTAGGGTAGTGTGTGAGGGGTGCAGTGTGTGTGGGGTGTGTGTGTGAGGGGGCAGTGTGTGTGTGTGAGGGGGCAGTCTGTGTGTGTGAGGTGCAGTGTATGTGAGAGGAAAGTCTGTGTGAGTGTGTGAGGGGGCAATCTGTTTGTTTGTGTGTGTGTGTGTGTGTGTGTGTGTGTGTGTGTGAGGGACAATCTGTGTGTGTGAGGGAGCAGTCTGTGTCTGTTTGTGAGAGGGGTGTATGTGTGTGGTGCATAGGGTTTATGCAGTGTGCAGGTGGGTGAGATGTGAAAATCTATCTTAATGTCTCCCCCTCCCTTCTTCATACCTTTTACCAGGGAGGGGACGGACATAATGCTGCAAGCCCTGGTGGTCCAGTGATAGCACGTTCACTTTAGCCTGCAGCTCCTCTGGCTGCAGGCTGACTCTCCTGTCCTCCTGTGAGCACAGAACTGTATCGGAACATTGCCATGGTAATGCACATCAACGCTCTGACCAGACTGCTCACAGGTGGAACACAGAGCCTCCCAGGCCCTTTCCTTAAAGGGCTTACTGCAAGGCTGACTCTGCATGGGCTGACAGGAGAGATGAAAGGATCTTCCCTGCCAGCCTTGGTCCACGGTCATCGAGGCCCACCAGGTGTTTTCTGCAGAACCCATCACCCCCCACCTGAAATCCCAAACCGCCCACTAGTGGGCAGTAGGGACCAGGATGACTACCCCTGATCTAATCTGAATTTCAAATTTAAGATCAAAATAGTAAAAAAAAAAAAAAAATTCAACAATGCTTCAATTTTGACTACTTTGGAGTTAAATGTAAAATCACTTTTGATTCCTGACAATTTTCACTTTGGTGAATAAACCCTATGTGTCAGTTTAATGAAACCCAAACAATTATTAAGTGAAATAAGATGGTACATCACACGATACAGGAAAATGTATAATTTGTTTGTAGACACTTGAAAAATTACACATCAGTCACCTGCTGCTATTTGATAAAATGATGAAAATCTGTGTATTTCTTTATTGGTCAAATGACAATCTGAGAGAAATAACATTTAATATAAGCTTATATGCATTCATTGATTTGATCTCCTTGCTTACTAAATATTTAACAAAGGGTTCATTTAGTAATGTGCAAAATATAGACTACCTGCCTTAATCATAATTTTGCAGTATGTTGATTTACGGAGCTATTGAACTTTGCAAATTCCCAATAGGCGATCAAATGACAGCAGGTTAGGAATTGCTGAGTCAGACTTTCCTTAAATCAATGTACTTGTTATTTCTTTTCAGGATTATTTTTAATTAGCTGCAAGATGTGAAGTTGTAGTTGGGATAATTAGAATTGGCATTTTTAAAGCCCTCTTCAGAATAATGTTTCAAACTCTTGCATATTAATAGTCGCGGAAGGTAACTGTATCGGTACTATCATTGCAGTGCAGCAAAGTGATGGAACGTGAAGGGTTATTTAGGGGAAACAAAAAATTGAATATTTCTATTTTAAGCAAATAAAAGAACATACAATGTATATTGTACAATTATTCAAAATTATATTTACATATTTTAAGCCATATGAAAAACTATTTCAATATTAGGTGTAAATAACGAATTATGATGGTGATCTATCGCAGTTGCACATGTTAAAATCGTTAGTGTCATATTTGTACTCATCTTTTCTTTTAAAGTGTACCCTTTTAATTTGTGTATATCCAGTACATTTTCTTCACTTTCATTCTCCCGGCAGTCTATTGACTTCATCTTATAATCATAACTAGATCTAAAGCCCTCTGTAAATGGCCCAGGATCTTGATGTTTGACAGATAATTCACAGCCTCCGGGGGAAAAAAAAAGTATCCTTGTCAGGTTAAGTGGTCTGGCAATTAGCTTACCCAACCCGCACCTCAACCTATACACAATTAGAAAGCTTTTGACTACGTTCAAACCAGGGATGGCTTCTATTTCAGCCAGACCCACCCGTTATGCTTTTGATTGACCATTGTTTCCTGGCAGAAAAAAAACCAAATAGATTTCCACCTCTAAAAAATATCATTTTTGCAAATATGCGCTGAATGTGTCACAATAACTCCGACCTTCTCCTAGTTTCTCTATCAACCTATATGTACGTTTAATAGATTTCATTTGTGTTCCAAAGAGAAACATAGTGATAACTAATTTATTGAGTAGTTCAAAAAAATAAAAGTTCATATAAAATAGTTGAATTAGAAATATTCACAAACACAGCTACTTTGCCTAAATTGTTCCCCTCGGAATAGAATATTACATGCAAATTGTAGTTTGGAAACTCATTAACCAATACCTTGTTAAGGACATTTTTCATATCTCAACAGCAAATAAAATATTAAAGACCCTTCATTTAATTCAGCTATAAAAAAGTATGACTGCACAGAGAAAATGATATCCAACACCAATTTCATTGGCTTCCCAGTTCTTTTAAATGTGTTTCATTCATCTATTAAATTTTACTTTGCATGTGACAAAGAAAAATGTGTATTCATGCATTACGATGAAAACCCTTGAGGGCTGATGCTGGACAGCCCTACGGAAGGGAAAGAAAATATTAAATATAGGACAATGTGCTGCAATCTATTAAAATTGAGTATTACTTGTTTAAGAAAGAACATGATTTGCAGTATCAGAAAAAGGTGAGGTTGTAATGCCAGGAGTAAGCCTCATAGCTTTCAGTCCTTTTCCAATCTGTCTCAGTATAGGACAGCTTCATAAGTTCATGTAACCAGACATTGAGACAAGAATAGTATAAAAAATTGAGTTAGACTTAGTATAGTTCAGTATAATGGATTTGTCGTTTCCTTAAATCCGCACATCAGTGTGGGTATCTATAGCTTTTTCTTGACCTGAGTTTAACGGTGCATCCTCCCTGTTTAATCTGTGACTTCTGTTGAAGCCAGAACATGCATAGTCAGTTCCCATCGGATGGATGAGAAGAAAGGAAGTGAATTTAGGGCAATTGGATGTATGATCATAGGAATAGCCGTGTAAGGTACAAGTGTGATCAGGTAATATTGACATCATACTTAACATCTTATATCAGTACTTCAAAAATACAATATTAGTATTCTGTTGGTGTATCTTGAGATCTGGGTTGGAAAGCATTGCTTTAACCTAGAAACCCGTGTTGTTTATACTGTGCAATTATCTGTTCTAGAAGATTCATAATGTTGACTGTAGGATACTTTAAGAATAATATATATATATTTTATGTAAATAAGCCTAATGTATTTATTTATAAATAAAAGCAAACAAATAGTGTTTTGCATTTATAAAAAACAAAAAGGTATAGGCGCTCACTATATTATAGAACAGGCTGCGGTATACAATACAAGGATTCCCAAAACCTTTTGTGGTGAAAATAGACAAGATAAAAAATAGCGTATATTGCGCCTTAAAATTTATACATACATGAATCTTCGACACAATGTAATAAACCTCAGGAAAAAGGAAAGAACAAATAATAGTGCAATACAGTTTGGTACAGTACAAGAACAATAAATAATAATAGCTCTAGGAAAACCACTCACATACGCTAGAGCTTCTTAGAGCTCTGCTGTGTAACGCGTGGACAGTACAATCCCCGTCTAAGGATGTGTGGTGGTTGAAGTGTTGATAATCCTCCAGATCTCGGTAGTATGTATGGGAGGTAGAAAAAAACAAAGAAGGAGCTCTAATGGTACAGTAAGTACTAACATATGGAATAAATGAAAAGAAGAAATGTACTTACATTCTCTAGAGCAGGACCTGCTCTAGTTAAAACAGCATGGGTGGTATAATCCCCACCTGATGATATAGATGGTATCAGGAATCAAGCCAAAAGAGGAAAAAGATAAATAGTACTGTTAAAAAGTAACTATTTATTAAAAGGAAAAAGGTATAATAACAATACAATTAAACAAGATATAAAATCTATGTATAAGTCCCACTTGACGCGTTTCGACCGTTCAGAGGGCTTTTTCAAAAGTGTGAGAGACATCCTCTTCATGTTTTAAATTTATAAGGTACACACACACACACATTTCAGCAAATTTGCATTATATATATATATATATAAAGTGTGAGAGACATCCTCTTCATGTTTTAAATTTATAAGGTAGGCTTGATTCCAAATTTCTTCCGGGTTTGTTCTATTTCCGGTTTCGCGTGTCGCACCGGAAATGACGCGATCAGTCAGCGTCTGTAGGTAGGCTTGTATGCCACTGTAAAACGCACGCGTCACACTAGGAAGTGATGTGGCGCGGTAAAATTTCTGGTGGCCGTAATGGATTGCGGGATATTAGTGTGGAACGCACGTCGCGCTAAAAATGGCGTGCGTGTGTTCCAAATCTCGTTTCTATGTAGCATCTATCAGATAAAATATATAGATAAACATAAAGTGGTGTAAGACTTATGGGGCTATTAAGTAAATAGGACCCAATATACTGTAGTAACAGAACATAAATGAAGCATATATAAGTGATGGATGTATCATTAATATCAGTAATAAAATAATGCACATTAATAATAACAAACAAATAATGAGCAGTAAAATATATATAAGAGATGGAGATAAAGTAAAATATATATTGAAATATATATTAAAAATATATATAATGGCAGGAAAAAGAAATTAAAATATAAACTTATAAAAAAGAATGTATATATATATATATATATAAAATAGAAGATATATATGATTATACAAAAAAAAGGGAGAGAACATAATGTTCTCTTAAGACCGCAGCCAAATGTACAAGTTGTGATCCAAAAAAACGTAAACAAAACCTGGCATTTGCGCTATATGTCTGTCCAACCATAATTCACCTCTTTCATATTAAATGCACCCCCCATTATTATATATCATTTTATTCAGGGGAAACGGGGCTTTCGTTTAACATCAAATATTTAGGTATGGAACATAATTTAATATGAAAAAAATATTTAAAAAATGGGAGAAAATAAGAATTTTTTAATTTTTTTTAGTTCTACGTGACATTCTAACTGTGATGTCATAATACTGTTTGCTTTTACTGCAATACAATACACATATTTGTATTCAGCGATGTCTCGCGTGTAAAACAGTACCCCCTATGTACAGGTTTTATGGTGTTTTGGGAAGTTACAGGGTCAAATATAGCGTGTTACATATTTCAGTTTTTTTACATTGAAATTCGCCAGATTGGTTACGTTGCCTTTGAGACCATATGGTAGCCCAGAAATAAGAATTACCCCCATGATGGCATACCATTTGCAAAAGTAGACAACCTAAGGTATTGCAAATTGAGTATGTCCAGTCTTTTTTAGTAGCCACTTGGTCACAAACACTGGCCAAAGTTAGTGTTAATATTTGAAAATGCAAAAAACTAATTTGAACGCAAATTTTGGCCAGTGTTTGTGACTAAGTGGCTACTAAAAAAACTGAACATACCCTATTTGCAATACCCTGGGTTGTCTACTATTGCAAATGGTATGCCATCATGGGGATAATTTTCATTCCTGGGCTACCATACGGTCTCAAAGGCAACCTGGCGAATTTTAATGTGAAAAAACTGAAACGCAAACCTTATATTTGACTCTGTAACTTTTGAAAACACCATAAAACCTGTACATGAGGGGTACTGTTATACTCAGGAGACTTCGCTGAACACAAATATTAGTGTTTCAAAACAGTAAAACGTATCACAACAATTATATCGTCAGTGTAAGTGCCATTTGTGTGTGAAAAATGCAAAAAATTTCACTGTCACTGACGATATCGTCGTTGTAATATATTTTACTGTTTTGAAACACTAATATTTGTGTTCAGCGAAGTCTTCCGAGTAAAACAGTACCCCCCATGTACAGGTTTCATGGTGTCTTGGAAAGTTACAGAGTTAAATATAGTGCTAGACAATGTAATTCCCTGAACTTTTGGCCTGGGTTGGCAGGCAGGTCCTGCAAATTGTAATTAATAAAATGACCTAATTATGTAAAATTATTACATAAATATATGCGTAGAATTATTATATATATATGTGTGTATATATATATGTGTGCATATATATGTATATAATTTTTTTTAATTATTTTTATTTATATATAGGTATATACATAGTGATATATACGTATATACTTATGTATATAGATATATATATTATTTCGTTCTACATGTATTTTGATATCAATATATATATATTAATTTTAAAATACAGTTAGAACGAAATTACGCATGTTTATATATTTTTTATCTATTTATTTTTAATTATTTTTTAATTATTTTTTTATTTATTTTTTTAACGTATTTATATATTTATTTATTTTTTATTATATACAAATATATATATAATTAAAATTATATATATATTTAATCAATATCATTGTACGTGTATTTTGATATTAATATATATATATAATTATGTATATATTAATACTAAAATACACGTAGACAGTTTATGCATATTTATGTGTATGTGTGTATATGTGTGTATATATATACTTAGATCATATATATAATAAATATATATATGATCTAAGTATATATAATTTATTTTTACACTGTTTTAACATTTTTTTTTTTTTTTCAGACAGCAGGGGGAGTACCTGTCATTACAGGCACTCCCCCTGCTGGCAATGCCTTGGACGGCTATGCCGTTCATGTGATCGCGGGGTCCTCGCAAGGACCTCGCGATCACATGGCCCTGGGCGGCTGAAGAGGACGCAGGGGGACTCCCTGGGCTCCCAGGTAAGTCCCCCATACCGCGATCGCCGGCGTGGGATCGCCGGCGACCGGGTAAGTACATAAGATCGCAGGGCGTACTATGCCGTCCTGCGGCTTTTAGAGCCACCAAAATAAGGACGGCATAGTACGTCCTGCGGTCTTAAGGGGTTAAGCTAACATAAGAATGAGAAAAATAAATAATTAATATATACAAAAGATCCCAAAAAATATAAATTACTGAGATCTGGAGGATTATCAACACTTCAAACACCACACATCCTTAGACGGGGATTGTACCGTCCACGCGTTATACAGCAGAGCTCTAAGAAGCTCTAGCGTATGTGAGTGGTTTTCCTAGAGCTATTATTATTTATTGTTCTTGTACTGTACCAAACTGTATTGCACTATTATTTGTTCTTTCCTTTTTCCTGAGGTTTATTACATTGTGTCGAAGATTCATGTATGTATAAATTTTAAGGCGCAGTATACGCTATTTTTTATCTTATGCATTTATACAGTGATTCAAGAAATTACAATAATTAAACAGAGGAATGCAGTTTGATTTCACAATCCATCTATGTTGCATTGAATGATACTATAAAATGGAGCACATATTGTTGAATAAAAATTAGCCATTCAGTTCACTGTTTAAGAACTTGATACATCATTGATTTAACTGAGTTTATTGTAAAAGCCTAAGGTCAAGGTGTCCTTGAAGCACACTATGAATTAATACTTGACCTGTCTATCATTATGTCAATTTCTATCTCCAACAATCTGTGTCCACTTTATTATCAAATTGATGGTTAATTTCCTGTAACATCTATGAAGGGAGGAAATAAAACAGCCATTCGGATGTTAATTCTTTTTGCATCTTATGTACTTTTTTTTTCTACCTCACATCGACCAAGAGACGCACAAGATATATGAATCTCAAGCCATTAAAATATCATTTATTTTGTCAAAAATTTTAATAATCTGTTTTCTAACCCGCTGACGCCCTAACAGGACCTATTTACTCAATAAACCTCAATCTGTTTAACAGCTTTAAATAGTCTTGACCTGTCCTAACAGTTATAAACTCAAGGACATGATAATTACCCTTTCTGACAGCTGAAAAAAGTTATATACCAAGGACTTGTATTACTGCTTGTTATCTGTTTCACAGATCCTTCATTGACTGCCCTATTTCTTGTATGTCATTCAAGTTACGATGTCAGACAAATTTCTCATCACTGTCAAAACTTGCATCGCCACTGCTAAATATATATTTTTTGTAACAGATTTCATTATCGTTGTATTGTATATTCAGTACAAGGCATGTGAATAAAAATTAGATGCATGCTGAGGATATTTATGCAATATGCAAATTTGCAGAAGTGTGTGTGTGTGTGTGCATATATATATATATATATATATATATATATTTATAAAAGGTAATTGCCTATATACACACACACACACACACACACATACAATTGCATATATATATATATACACACACATACACACACACACATTTCAGCAAATTAGCATTATATATATATATATATATATATATATATATATTAACAATTACTTGTAACTCACCCCTTCTTTATTACAGATAAACGGTGCCTTGGTTCAGTCCTATCTATATACTTGAAAGAAGGGTGCACTCACAGGTCTTTTCAGTGCAAAAATCGTGCTGTTTTATTCGAAAATTACATCACACAAAAAAATGTTCGATCAACGTTTCGACCTCTTAGGGTCTTTCTCAAGATTAGTTATATTAGTCCAATAGACAAGATACCAAAATAACCTGAATACTACAGTATGCAGTATGATACCTTCATTATTGGACTAACATAATATTTAAAAAAACAAGCTTTCTGGAGTTTTTTCTGTTCCTCAGGTATTGCTTCAGATAAGAGGAAAACTCTTAGGAAGATGATTCCCCTTCTACACAGTAGTACAACATTAATACCCATTTATGTTTTGGCATAAGGGGATAAGAGGGGGGTTGTTACAAGCTGTGGTATAGGACTAGGTGCTTTATGGGTGTCAGTAAGGCCGTATATCCCTTAAGGTACCTAGTTGGCTAGAACCTGGAGCGGTATGCTTGGTATATTAGCATCTATGCAGTAGTACCTAAGCAAAAGAAAGAGAAAACATTGACGAAAATGTTTTGATAAAAGACTAGGAACAATAATCTTGTTGTCCAACAGTGGACCTCTGGGCAAGAGGTAGAGTCCTCAGGAGAGGTTGCGAGCATAGGGTGCACCCTCTGGTGAGCCGGTCAGGTCCCAGTTTGATTTGTGGCAGAAGTTTGGGCTGAGCGCGGTGTAAACGCCACAATCTTCGTGGGGCCCAGGTGTGAAAGGCTTGGTGCTGAAGTGGCAGTTGACTAAAGCAACCCCAGCTTGGTTAGGAGTGGCTCCAGCTCCTCAAAGGAATTCACCCTATGGGTAGTCCCCTGGTGAGCAAATGAGAGTCCCCTGGTGAGCAAATGAGAGTTCCCCATCAGTATTGAATACTTACTGCATGTAAGGATTACAGAGGGGTTTCAGTGTCCTGCACCATGCAAGAAAGTTTCTGGTGAAGTCTGGGAAGAATTGTAGACTGTTTTGTCCATGAATGCTGCAAGAAGGAGTGCTTTATCCTGGAGTGACTGGAATTGGATGATGAGGTCAGAGGCAGCTGTTGTCATGACGGTCAACGGTTTCGGTATGCGGAACATGCCATGCAACTTAACCAACTTGGCCTGTTTGGGCAGTAACACCATTGGAAGAAGCTGTTGGATGAAATGCGGTAGATTGGTCAGGCCCACAGCTTCAGGTATGCCTCAGATTTTTACATTGTAGCGTCTCCACATATCCTCCATGGCCTCGACTCTGTCAGAGGTGTGGACTGTTGATGTTGCAGATCTTCCAGTTTCTTCTCCAGTGAGGTAAGCCTAGCGTCAGTGTTGGTTGCAGTAGTTTCCAGTCTGGATTACGTGCCCTCGAGTACGGTCTGGAAGCTGGCAATTTCAGCAATTCTCTTATCTGCTGCCTTTGCAAGCTCTCCGCTTCTAACCCCGCCCAATATTTATGTGACTGTCCAATCACAGACTTCCCAATACAGCTCACTGAGAATTCTTTGTAAGTCAGGTGCTCTGGGCAATTGCTGCATCTTGAGGTCAGTTGCATTGAGCTAACAAATCCAGGAAGTAACATTACCTATTGTCTGCTTGAAAGCCAAGGGGGTGTAACCAGATTCATTTATAAAAGTGTCAATTTCTATTGAAATCTGCACTATTTGCAAAATGAAAAGAGAGGACACACTCTTCACCCATAAAGCTTTTCAGCAAGCTAAAGTTTAAATTTAAAGTTGGATTTGTATTACCCCTTTTTATTCTAGCACATTTTTTTAAAATGGTACAATTTTTTTGAATGCACTATTATGGAACATTTGCCTTCTCTGATTAATATTATTTCTATTGCAACGTATCAATTTTGCATTAACCACAAGGATCAAGTCCATCGTGCATCTTCTCAATGGTACAAGCTAGCAGCAATCGATTAATAGAGTGAGAAATGTTTCTTTGGCAAAACATTATGCCCCTTAGTATGAACTGGACTTTGTGTCCTGAGATACTTTTTTTTTTTTTTTTTTTACCATAAGCATCCCTTTATGTTCATTGTCTATGCATTTACAAGTGGATGGTTTTAATAGGATCGTTAGAGTGCCATGTCAAAACCTGCTAAAATAATTTTGAGTTTGTTCCATGAATTAAAAGTGACATCATTTTTATCCCCAGACCTGTCCAATATCCAAATAAGATGTAATGAGTTGTTTCTAACACATCACAACACCTGCTGAACATCAAAGTGTTGGAAGTTAAAAAAAATTAAAAAAATAATAATAATAAATATATATATATTACTTATAAATTACTTATACATTTTGCAAAATCTAATGTATTGTTTTGAGTTGTACTCGGTGCCTTTAAGTACCAGTCATATACAAAGTACTGAAATACAAAGCAAACCTTTGGAAAAGGACAGCATTCTGTCATATACTGAAATTTGCATATGTCCAAAAGTGAGTCAGAGCTGACTTTAAAAAATCAATATGATATTATGCTTTCAGAAAGTTGACAGGTTCTGAGAAAAAATCATTAGTGTACGGAACATGCTATCTGCTTCTACCAGAGCAGTGGGATTTCAGATTGGGTGAAAAATAGACAAAAAAAATCACATGTATAAAGCTTATGTGTAAAGATGACATTTTTTGTGACCACAGAAGCTTTGTTAATGAAGATCTGATTGTAAGAAAAATTAAACCCTCATATTAAAGAACATGCTAAAAGGTACAGGGTTTATTCAGTTTAAAGGGACACTATAGTCACCAGAACAAGTACAGCTTATTGAATTTGTTCTGGTGAATAGAATCATTACCTTCAGACTTTTTGCTGTAAACACTGTCTTTTCAGAGAAAATGCCGTGTTTACATTACGGCCTAGCGATAACTTCACTGGCCACTCCTCAGATAGCTGTTAGAGATCCTTACTGGGGCATGGCTGCCTAAAATGCATCCAAACATTCATCCAAACATTCAGTATATCTTCCCTCTGCATGCAGACACTGAACTTTCCTCATAGAGATTCATTGATTCAATTAATCTCTATGAGGAGATGGTGATTGGCCAGGGCTGTGTTTGAATCATGCTGGCTCTGCCCCTGATCTGCCTCTTTGTCAGTCTCAGCCAATCCTATGGGGAAGCATTGCGATTGGATCAGGCCACCACTTCTGATGATGTCAGCAGACTGCTTGTTTTCTGAGCCTAACAGCATGCAGAATTACAGCGTCAGGCTTGAATACAGTAAGATTTTGCTATATTTATGGAGGCATGAGAGGCCCAGGGGGGCTAGATGGTGGTTTTAACACTATAGGGTCAGTAATACATATTTGTGTTCCTGACCCTATAGTGATCCTTTAATGAAGCAGGTTAAGTGTTTATTAAGCCCTAAATTTCTAGCTACAGTTTGCAAGTCATGTGTCAACCAACCAGCTCAAGGCTCTAGAAAAATAGAATTAATGGAATTCTTTGTTGCCCTAAAATGTAACCACTTTAATGATATTCTATCATTCTTAATTTAGTGAACTAATTCCTGAAAAACTAGAACAGCTCTTTTGTTTGTTTTGTCTCTTTTTGTGTTTAGTTGTCTAAGCGTAAAGGTGATTGGCCACTCTTTAATTTCATGTTACAGAATGAGGGTTTTTAATACAGCCTGAAGTTTATATGTTGATATAAATATTCAGAGTAATTTAGACCCTAATGACCTTAGAGTGTTCTATGTCCTTTTAGAAATTGTGTTCTCTTAGGGTTGCATGGATGTTCTTCAGTTTTGATTCTAGCAGGGTTGTCTCTGCTCACACCAGAGACATTCAGGAGTCAATTAATAACTCACTTAATAACTCAGGCTCTCTTCTGTCAGTATGAGCCTGTTTTAGTGCTTCCAAGCTTATAGATTTAATATGACAAGTTATTAAAAGGGCACTGTCAACCAACCAATCCCCATTAAAAATGAAAAATTTGTATTTCATAAATATAGAGTATTTATGAAATACTCATTTTGCCTGTGTTTTCATATACTGAGACAAAGTATTATGTATTTTTCCTATTCCTGACACTTCTAGAGAAGTATTAACGCCATCTTAAAATGTCCTTCACCAGTGAGGGCTGCAGGGAATTGGTTCTGTCTATGGAGGACCCAGTGGTCTTGCGATATCTTCCATAGAACTTAATGCTGTACTCTTGCACATGCACCAGGAGATGAAATGGACCTGCTGGAAGAAGAAGGCTGTGCTAACAAAGAAACAGGTACAGGTAAGCAGAACTCACCTTTACCTGCCAACCCCAGCCACAAGCAGTGTGGCCACTGTCAGTGGTCTTTGTGAATTCTGCATAGTCCCCAGTTGATGACAGTGCCACTTTAACGGGAGTGCGATCACATCCCACTGAAATTAGAGGGGCCGAACCTCCAAACCTCTGAACATAGCCCACAAGGTCAACTTTAACATTGACAAGTACCTGAAAGAGATACTGAAACTTGAAACTGACTCCTAATTTTTCTTAAAGCATTAAAGACACATGACGGAAGTTTTCTGTCATGCTGACCTTTTACCTTGAAGCTACGACCTTAAAAGGTTAAAACAGGCAAAAAAAATAAAAAAAATAAATACATTTAAACTTCTTGTTTTTTTAAGGAAATCTACAGAATTTTTACCTTCTTTCTAGTTTAAACCTCTTGGTATACCATAATTATTACTTTTTTTTTTTATTTGAGTGCTAATTATACTTATTGAAAATCTTGCCCAGTATAATGGACCATGCATTTCAACATTTAGCAGCAATTTTATTAATGTAAAATCATAAATTAAACCATTGCAAAAGCTAATAGAAGTCAAAGAGCAGCTTGCAGAAGCCAGTGTTATTGTGTCCACCTACCTCTGAGGGCCTTTTATGTCATGCACAAGCTTTGCAGGCAGGTATCATTCATGATACATTTCACAAGGAGGTAGCCTTAACATGATTTGTTTCTTATTGCTACAGTTATTGTTAGCACTGAAAATAGGGAGGTCCTTGCGCTGTAACCTATATAAAACCTACATTTTAACCCCTTGAGGACGCAGGACGGTTCAGGACCGTCATCGGCATTTTTGCGTTGCCGACCGACGACGGTCCTGAACCGTCCTAAATTTAAAATGTACTTACCCGATCGCCGTCGTTCCCCCGGCGGCGATCGGCGGTGCTCCCGTTGTGGGGAGACTGCCTGCAGCCCAGACAGTCTCCCCATGGCGGTTTAGGACCCCTGGGGGCATGTGATCGCCCAACAGGGCGACCACATGGTCACAATAGGTGTCCTAGACTCTGCCTGCAGGGGGACTGTCTGTGCTGACAGGCAGTCTCCCTGCAACTGTAAAATCAAAAAAAAAATTAAAGTTATAGTTAATAAAAAAAAAATATATTATTATATATGTGTATATATATGATATATAGACATATATTATACCTATATAATATATGTATATATATCATATATATAATGTCATGCTAAGTGTATTTTTATATTAAGATGTACATATATTAATATAAAAATACACTTATAATTAATTTGCACACGTATATATATAATATATATAATAACTATATATATTGTATATATATATTATTATAAAATACGAATAATAAATAATTTAAATTAAATTAAAAAAATTAAAAATAATAATAAAAAATTGAAAAAAAATTATATATCTATACGAAATTTTATTCTAACTGTATTTTGATATTAATATATATATATTTATATCAAAATACACTTAGAATGAAATTGTATATATATCTATGTATATTTAAATAAATAAAAAGAATGCGAACTATTCATATGTCGATATACAAAATTACATAAATAATTATATAAATATACACGTAGACTTCAAATATATAAATATGCATATATATTTAAATTCTACGTGCGTATTTATGTAATATTTTTACATAATTAAGTTATTTTATTGATTGCAATTTAAGGGACCTGCCTGCCAACCCAGGCCGAAAGACCAGAGAATTTAATTTGCTATCACTGTATTTTACCCTGTAACGTTCTACGACACCCTAAAACCTGTACATGGGGGGTACTGTTTTACTCGGGAGACTTCGCTGAACACAAATATTAGTGATTCAAAACAGTAAAACATATCACAGCGATGATATTGTCAGTGAAAGTGACTTTTTTTGCATTTTTCACACACAAACAGCATTTTTACTGATGATATAATTGTTGTGATACATTTTCCAGTTTTGAAACACTAATATTTGTGTTCAGCAAAGTCTCCTGAGTAGAACAGGACCCCCCATGTACAGGTTTTATAGCGTTTTTGAAAGTTACAGGGTCAAATATATAGGTCAAATATTTTTACATTGAAAATGGCCAGGTTGGTTACGTTGCCTTTGAGAGCGTATGGTAGCCCAGGAATGAGAATTACCCCCATGATGGCATACCATTTGCAAAAGAAGACAACCCAAGGTATTGCAAATGGGGTAAGTCCAGTCGTTTTTAGTAACCACTTAGTCACAAACACTGGCCAAAATTAGCGTTCAATTTAGTTTTTTACTTTTTTCACACACAAACAAATATGAACGCTAACTTTGGCCAGTGTTTGCGACTAAGTGGCTACTAAAAAAGTCTGGACATACCCCATATTGAATACCCTGGGTTGTCTACTTTTAAAAAAATATGTACATGTGGGGTGTTATTTAGCAATTTATGACAGATAACAGTGTTACAATGTCACTATTGATACATTTTAAAAATGTATGTTTTGAAACCGCAATATCCTACTTGTACTTATAGCCCTATAACATGCAAAAAAAAAGCAAAAAGCAGGTAAACACTGGGTATTTTTGAACTCAGGACAACATTTTGAATCTATTTAGCAGTTTTTTTCATTCGCTTTTGTAGATGAGTAAAAGATTTTTCACATAAAATTCAAAAAAATTTTTTTCAATTTTTCATCATATTTTTTCATTTTTTTTAAATTAAATTAGATGAGATTATATAAATAATGGTATGTAAAGAAAGCCCCTTTTGTCCTGAAAAAAACAATATATAATTTGTATGGGAACAGTAAATGAGAGAGCGGAAAATTACAGCTAAACACAAACACCACAAAAGTGTCAAAAAGATGCCTGGTCGCAAATGTACAACATCGCAAAAAAAGTCCAGTCCTTAAGGGGTTAATATTGAACTACTTTCTGTTCTTAAAGAGTTAATCTATATCATTTTTGCCTGTTATTGGTAGAGAAATTACATACATGAGGATGGCCTGGTGAGAGCAATTGTTTCACTTTTGTATCCATAATAAGGGTTAATACTTTTTTTCACGTGTTGTTCTTAAGAAATGCCAAAGTAGTTTGCTTAGCTTTCACACACACATGCAGTTCTAAACCACAAGACAATGGTCATTTAATTGTATGTTATCAGACTTTGTATTTTTTTTAAGATCTTTTAATAAATATTTTTTATGTGACCTGTCCATATATATTACTGAAGCTAGTATCCTTTCCCCAGAGCTATTTATTGAAGAGAAGGTCTCAGACCCAATTCTTGCAGCAGTCAGAGAAGTCAGAGAAGACCAATTTTAGGCTCTGTTGAATCATGTTTAGACTTGAATGGGAGAGCAATATAGAGGTCATCATCATAACCTTATAACCCTCAATCATCCCTTCTCAGCAGGCACTAAGAGATGTTTGAAAAATTGATTTTCACTAACCTGCCAAGTGCATTGTGGACCACTGCTGGATGCAGTATCAACATTCGAGATATTCTGTCCTTTTCTGTGCAAGCAAGGGCATTAATCAGTTATAGGCACATCAAACCTGAGTGTGGTAACAATTTTAATAACTATATCTTGGAAATTGTATAATTTATTATTTAAGGTCAGGCTATTTTAATTATTGATGATGTTAATTGGCTTTTTCTTTGATCAGCAAACTTACCCTGCATTTGTGTAGAACCTAATGAGATAGCGAGAGAGAGAGACAGGGAGAATAGAGAGAGAAGATCGAAAATGTAGCTGTTTCAATGAGCTTGTGAAATGTGTACAAGCTATGCTCGCTCATATTGACAGAAGAGCAACTATTTCAATTAACTTAATGAATTGTTAAAGGAACACTATAGGCACTCAGACCACTTCAGCTCATTGGAGTGGTCTGGGTGCAGTGTCCCTGTGCACCTTAGTCCTAAAATGCAATCATTCAATGATTACATTGCAGGACTAAGACTGCCTTTAGTGCCTGTAAGACAGCCACTGGAGGCACTTCCTGATGGCTACATGACTTTTGGTCACATTACTGATGCTGGATGTCCTCACGCCCTGCATGAGGACATCATGCGTTGGTTAAATCCCTATAGGACAACATTGAAGCAATGGTTTTCTATGGGGCCTAGTGTGCTTGTGCAATAGCCCCTCTCATTGAGTGACATCTGAGGAGGCGGAGTGCCAACTCAGCACCAAGGCACAAGGGGGAGAGGCAAAGGGAACTATAGTGTAAGGGATGCATAACTATTCCTTACACTATAGAATCCATTTAAAAGTATTAGAAAAAGGAAAATAAGTTAAATTACAAACAGACTCATAACATAAGATCATGTACAGTAGGTGCTAGATTCCTGAATATCAGAATAGAAGCTAAGGAGAGGTGGGATTAAATAAATGGGTAAACAAATGGGTAAACAGGTGTTTATAATTAGGGTTCACACTGGGCTCTTTCCCATTGTTTCCACAAAAACAAGACAGTGAGGCTCATGAAGTGAACTGGGTAATGGCATCTGACCTAACTCCATTTAAAGAAACCCAGAAAATTACAAAACCAAAAGGAAGAAGACAAGCACCCAAGCTCAAATAGATGAATCATCCTTCCAGCTCACATTAAAGATCAATGCAATGACAAAATGCTGAGGTGGAGATCTACGTGAGAGTATTACCACACAATCAGGACAAGCATAAATTAAATAATGTGTACATTTGTCATTTGTATCTGTGAGTAAATGACACCCCAGTGTAAACCAATGATAGGTGAGTAAGGTACATCCCAATGTAAACTAGTAAAAGGTTAATTAAGGACACTCCAATGTAAACCTGTTGAAAAATATTTAGAGGAATTATATCTGGGTGTCATCAGCGTACATCAGCGTACAGGTGGTATTGGAATCCAAATGATGTCATAAGTTTATCAAGAGAGGCATTATATAGAGAAAATAGAAGGGACCAAGTACAGAGCCTTGGGGGGACTCCAACAGAGACAGGACAAAGGAAGGAGGTATCATTAGAAAAGGAGACACTGAATGATCGTTGCAAGAGATAGAAGGAAAAGTATTGTAATTAAGTTGTAAGGTAGGCCAAAGGAATATTAGAATAACATAACACATTCAATTTATCAGCTGAGGCATTACGCATACCCAGTTGCTCATTACTTGTGTATTATTACACTTATATAACCAGGTTAGGTTAGAGCTGTCTCCTTGTTAGAAATGCTTTTTTTTGGCAAACAAGTAAACATCATTTTGGTCAAGAGATGATCAAGTGGTTTTAAAAACAATTTTGTACCTTTGAACTAAAGAACAAGATTTAAGCGTTTGTTCTGGGATAATGTGTGCTGGACAGTTTCAAAGCCTGCAGATAAAGAGAGGATTTCTTTGACCTGTTCCTTGTCCTTTTAGCTTGTTTAACCCCTTAAGGACCAAACTTCTGGAATAAAAGGGAATCATGACATGTCACACATGTCATGTGTCCTTAAGGGGTTAAATTTTACTTGTAATGTAATTTTCATTGCACATAGTTTTTTTGGTGGGGATATATATGAAAAATCAAAATGTTAACATTCTTTATTAGAAAATTTCCAGGGATTTTAAGCTAAACATTTGGTGCACTTCATCTGAACTCTTTTAAACAAATTGCTCAAAACATTGTCATGTCTAATAAATGCTAGCTGGATATCTGTAAATTGACAAATTTCTGGATGTGGCATAAATAGCATCACATATGGTCACTGAATCCAATGGCTAGATGCTTCAAAGCATTCCTCTATATACTTTTAGAGCCTCTTTCAATAAATGCTATAGGTCTCTGTATTGTTGCTAAGATGACTATGCTGTGACCAAATCCTTTGATTCAAAGGTGCAATGATCCAAGGCCATTGTGTTTACTCTCCTCAGGTTGATACCTGTCAGTGTGCCCTGGTGAGGTCCTTGATAGATTCCATGGTGTTTGGTGCAACAGACAGACCAGACATGATCTCACAATAGTATGGTCACACTATGAGCTCACCATGATCTTGTAAAAACTGCAAGGCAAACACGAAATTCTCCTGAGTGTAGGTCTTATTTTCTATCTTTTATACTTGATAGAAACCCTACAAAGAGCCGAACATAGAATAACCCACCTCTGTGATTACCATAGCCGAAGAATATTTAGCATTCCTGCAAACAGAGTAATCGATCTCTCTCACTGTTAAGGGTGCAGAGCATTTCACCTTCCAGCACACAGTATAGATCTTTCCATTGCAGAATAGTGTGCACCATTGCTTGCCTGGCCCAGTAGATTGGCATCTATGTTCTAAAAGAAAATATAGCTTTGCTACACCCAAGTCTGATTAAAATTGTATTTTGATTATCTCCTTTTAATCAAATATCCTTTAGCTACAGGTTCACACAGCTAAGGCCAATGGGCATTTGGTAACAAGGTGATTTATAGATAGTGTGATGATAACTTTATGGCCATATTTATGTAGGATCATTTTATTCTTATCTGCCCCAAGTTTCTGTAACTGGTTGGTAAGTGTTGGCAGACATAGGGAAAGTAAAGTAATAATGTACTAGCTGAATTTACTTTTTAAGGTTTTGGGTGCTACTCTTGACAGATCACTGCTCTCAGCATCTCTTTCACCCTCTCAGTCTGATAAAAGCAGCTTATTCTGTAGAGTGTTTAGTCCGTGCCATGAAAATACAGAGCTCGATGCTAATGGCTCAGCTGGGCTCTGTGTTATCATAACCTTCCAAAGTGCTTTGCCATTGGCCATGCTGCTCTGTGGCCAATCACTGCACATTTTTATAACCAAAAAAAGAGAGGACAGATAGAACAAAATGCAGGCTTGTCTATTCAAAGCTATAAATATGATAATCTTAATGAAACTCCCTTATGACGTCACATTCTATTGCACAACAACATGCTAACATATTTTATTGTATATAAATATGATAATCAAATACTGATCATTTACCAATCTCTGACTCTAATGATACACTTAACTTTTTAACTCAACAGCACTGTGAATAATAGTATAAATACTAAGAAATAAATATATATATATATTGTATTTCTTTTTCAAATTGTTTTTCATTAGAATTAAAAGCATAAAAAGCTTTCTGCCTTTTATGACATACAACCATTTAAAAAAAAAAAAAAAAAGTAAACAAGAATTAAGATATGAATTAGGGGTTTTAATCCCAAAGTCTTTAATCTTTTATTCCTATATTTGCATTTGAATTCTGGAAAAGCGTTGCATTACTATATAATTTGCACATTGATCTATTTATTGCATTCTCTAAAACAATTCTCTACTTTAAGAATTCGAGATGAACAAGATTCCTTTTGAAATGATTAGCAATTGCAATAAATGCTGTATATAATGTGAAATGTCAGGCTAAAAATTCATTTTGTTAATATTTCCTAGGGAACTTCACATTGATGAGGAAACCATTTAATACTTGCCCCTGCAGAGAAAATAATCTCTGACCCTTAGCCATCTCCAAAGATTTCTTTTATTTATGATGAAACCTCAATCAAGTTGGTGGAATATGATTTTTTTTTTTTACGGAAGACAATTTTCAGTTTGCAGCTGAAAAAATTGTCCCTTGTGACTGTACTTGGAAGAGAAGTGTGCACTGTGACTCTGAGCTTTTCATTTCTAATGTTTTGCCAACTGTTTTTGCAAATATTATGAGTTTACAGGAATATACCAGAAAAGTTGGCATCTAAGTACAAAAATCCTACTCTTTTAATACTATTGGAAATTAATATTGGATCTATTGTAGTATGCACATATGCAAGATGACAGTGATTGATATTTTATTTACAGCTAAATATATTATTTCACGAAAGAAACAGGTAACACAAATAAATCATATTTGTTTATCTAATTTGATTGTATAACCTAATGTGCTTACGGCAAATTCACATTAAAGATTAAAATTGTTTCAGCTTTGCCTACAGCTACAGGAACGTAATTCCATGCAATCATTTTAGTCAATTCATAACAGTTTTGATAAAAGTAAGAAGCTATTTTTTAGGTGTAACTGAAAATGCACAAGCATCAATTAAAAATTGTCCTGGAAGTGAGTAATTCGTGTTACCGCTTCCTTTCGTACAAGATGGAAAGACGTGTTATTCAAATGTCACACAAGAGTGTGGGATCATATTTGCGTGTAGTGTGGTAAAAAAATAACTGTCAGGGCTATTCACTAAGGTGAGAATTTAACCCCTTAAGGACCAAACTTCTGGAATAAAAGGGAATCATGACATGTCAGACATGTCATGTGTCCTTAAGGGGTTAAAGTGACTTCAATGTGTGCAGTGTGTGAATTTCAAATTTAAGGCCAAAGTAGTAATTTGAAGCATAGCTGTCATTTGTTTTCAGTTCAGCTATTTTGGTCTTAAATTTGAAATTCACTTTGAATTGTCAACTTAATGAATAACCCATTCTGTATTACATGGAGGTTTATGAATGCAATATTAGTGTATCTATATATATATAAAGTTATGGTGGGGAAAAATTGTGATTGAAAACCCCTTCCACCTGAAGTTTGTGGATAATTAATACAATGTTAAACACAAATCTGCACACCACTTAAACCATAAGACTTGCTTTTCCCACAGAAATCCCATAACTGCAGCGATGTTACAACCACAAAGGATTATGGGTGGGCATATGCAAATTAGTTTAACAAAGAATCACATTTTTGCCTCATTCCAAAAATGTGATTCTTTGTTAAACTAATTTGCATATGCCCACCCAGAATCCTTTGCGGTTGTAACATCGCTGCAGTTATGGGATTTCTGTGGGAAAAGCAAGTCTTATGGCTTGACTGGTGTGCAGATTTTTGTTTAACATTGTATTAATCATATATATATATATATATATATATATATATATATATATATATATATATATATATATAATGCCAATTCAAAATAGCTGCTCACCGGTCTTTAAAATGTAAATTCTTTATTAAATCAAGTAAAAATAGTGATCAACGTTTCAGTCCCCGCTCGGGATTTTCTTCAGGGTCAAATAACAGGACCTGTCCTAAATATACATATATATATCCTGTTATATATATATCCTGTTATATACTTTGTAGCAATAACATTTGTTGAGTTTGACAATTTAAAGCATTATCATTTAGACAAAGTGAATATTTAGGCATAACATACTATGGAAACAACAAAATATAGGAATGTAGTGTTGTGCATAAACAAGTTTATTGACTAGTCTGTACGGCTAACACAAAATTGGCCAGATATGACCAGTATCACACATGTGCTAAATTTATAAAGCTATTTGTGTACTGATGTTTTCATCCAAACCTTGTCTGGACCATTTATCGTCACATCCATCACTTGACCTTTTGATGACCTATGCAGAATGTCTCATACATTGCAACTCTTTACTTAGCAGCCATAGGAGGGATAAACAATTATATAGATATTTTTCCCGATGAATGAGATAAGAGATGCAAACTGCCCTTTTTGACTGAAAGGACAATACAAAGTCAAAATATTTTACTGGCTAATAGGTGACCCAAGGAAACACTGCATGTTATATTCACCTCTCATCCCACAGACCTTGCCTTATGGAAAGTGTAGAGTTCCATACTAAAATCCAATAATATAATAACTACTAGACTTGTGCAGAAATTCCCTCCAACTGCACTAAGTAAAACAAGTGACTGGTAATTGATGGACGAACGAACCGATCCATTTGGGAATCAATTCTTGTGCAAATTAAGAGCCATTTAAATCGTTCAAAAGAGCTGAAAGGGACTTATGCACACGTCTTAAACCTACTACAAAACTATCAAGATAAAAATTATCTTTTAGCTTTAAATGTGCCTTTAAAAATGCAACATTCACTAAATAAGGACTTAGTTAAAAATACAGAATTTTCAGTATCTTAAGCCTAGAGGTTCTTCATAACTCATACAGACCTTTCCCATCTGTGTCAGATTAGTGAATAATTAGCAACTAATTTGCTCCCCCTGAGTGCTACAGTTTGAAGTTAGCAATATTCACTCTGCGAATATCTCAAACAGTAGAAATGTAAATTAAAATCAACATAAAATCTTGATTTATACTTTTTCTTCTATGTCAATAAAAATGTTCGCGCACAGAGAGCAAAACTAAATAGTTTCATTTAGAAAGCAGTTATGAAAACTGTATTAGTTTAGGAATAAAATAAGAAAATATCTTGTGGCTTTCAGATAGGAATTTGTAAATAAACTTACGATGTTAACTACAAATGCCACAGCTGCTGAGACTAAATTGTATATTGCCTGCATGGAGCATTTCATCTGCTTTTTAATTAGTTAATTCACTTGCAATTTTCCATGCCATATATTCTTACATGGCTTGAAATTAGTTTTTTTTTTCTACATTAAACATAACTCAAGAGTTTCATTATCCTAATATTAAACAATAAACAGTGGCTTAAATTTATGTGAAAAAAATAAATAAAAATGCATTGTTAGATGTTCAGATTTATAAAGTGATTAATATCCATCCATCTACATTGTTATTTTCTTACATGTTCCATTAAATACAGTTTTAAAAACTGTCCCCATTTCACCTTATTTTTTTATTGTTGGTAGGAAAGGATAATACACTTCAATGGCACTGTACACCTCCGTAAATAGCTGGATATTTATTAGGTTTCATATATATGATTAGTTTTGGACTGATATTAGGAAGAGGCACAAATACAATTGTGTTATCTTATTCATATATCTAAAATGATGGAGCATTTTGTACTTCCAGTCTACATTGGCTTTGAGGATCCATTTCTTAGATCAGTGCTCCTCAACCCTCTCCTTAAGGCACACCTAACAGGCCGGAATTTAGGGATTACCCGATTGTGTCTAAGGTGTTTTAAAAAAAAAACTAAAAACACATTAGACTCTAAGGTGTTTTTTTCTGATCCTATCCACCAGAAACACACCCGGGTAATCCCTAAATTCTAGACTGTTAGTTGTACCTTGAGGAGAGGGTTGAGGAGCACTGTCTTAGATAATACTTGTGATTATGAATATGGTAAGTACTCCATCTGTCATGTTGCACACTTAGATATGGATCCATGATAAACGTAAGAGTTGTATTTGAGCTGTACTGATTTTCTGCTGAAAGTGACCTACACATTTCACTTTCAGCAAACACCATTTCATTTTTTAATGAATGCAGCAAAACAAAATTTGCTTTATTGTCCAAGCGCTCTCAGATCCTTCCAGCATTTCTCATAGAAGTATTACCTGAAAAATCACTTCTGCTTTTTTTATGGCACAACTCTAGAAAATTAAGTATTCATTGGTAAATATGCATCTATGTATAATAACTGCTCAGTTTAAACATAAATTCAAGTGGCACCTTACTCGTGAAGATTTCCTAATACCCAGGTAAATGTTGTATTTTTTGTTTCTGTTTTTTTAGTTTTTGTTATTTTTCTCATAGATACATTAGTACCAAATGTTGGGATCCACTGGTAAAATTTGATATATGATGCACATTTTAAATATCCCTTAAAGGAACACTCAAAGCACCATAACGACTATAGTCAAGTATAGTGGCTATGGTGCCAGGAGTGTCCTAAAGCCCTCCCAGAATAACTTGACAGACAATTTAAAAATGGTTAATGTGGATACCCCCACCACATCCACAGGAAAAGCTGGATACTTTTCTTGAGCTTAGTAAGGCCTTATACAGAGCCATGCTGATTGGCTGAGAGAGCGCTTAGCCTATGCTTTCAGCTAATAAGAGTGTCCCTGCATGGCCATGTTTAGCTAAGTGAAGATAACTGCATTGTCCTTGTAGGAGAATCTGGACGCAGACAGTACAGTCACAATCGCTACAATCACTCTGGGGAAACTAGGTAACTTGTCAAACCATTATTAAATAGTTTGACAGATTACTATGGGAGAACAACAGAGCACTGCTGGCACCATAACAGAGGGTTGCAGTGATTATAGTGCTTGGAATATTCTTCTGATTATAAGCACACAGTGTGTTATCACGGATCTTGAAAAAAAATAACTCCAAGTGCAAGAACAGAATAGTGAAATGCTCTAACCGCAATCACTGCAAACATTTTTCATATTTTGCTTCACTGCATTCATCACAAGAAAAAAAAACATTCAGTAGCATTTATGGGATGAGGGTCTTTAACCCCTTAGCGACCGAGCACGGTTCAGGACCGTCATCGGCATTTTTGGGTTGCCGACCGGTGACGGCCCTGAACCTTCCTAACGGTCTTATGTACTTGCCCGATCGCCGTCGTTCCCCCGACGGCGATCGGCATTACTCCCGGTGTGGGGAGACTGCCTGCAGCCCAGACAGTCTCCCCACGGCGGATTAGGACCCCTGGGGCCATGTGATCGCACAACAGAGCGATCACATGGTCACAATAGGTGTCCATGTGTCTGCCTGCAAGGGGACTGTCTGTGCTGACAGGCAGTCTCCCTGCTAGTGTAAAATCATTTAAAAAATTAAGTTAAAGTTAATAAAAAAATAATTATTATATATGTGTTTATATATCATATATATAATGTCATGCTAAGTGTATTTTTATATTAATATGTACATATATTAATATAAAAATACACTTATAATTAAATTACACATGTATATATATAATATATATAATAACTAGATATATTGTGTATATATATATATATATATATATATATATTATTATAAAATACAATTAATAAGTAAATTAAATTAAATTAAAACAAAATAATAATAAAAATTAAAAAAATATTACATATCTTTATGAAATTTTATTCTAACTGTATTTTGATATTACAATATATATATATATATTTATATCAAAATACACTTAGAATGAAATTGTATATATATCTATGTATATATAAATAAATAAAAATAATACGAAATAAACATATGTCCATATACAAAATTACATAAATAATTATATAAATATACACGTAGACTTCAAATATATAAATATGCATATATATTTAAATTCTACGTGCGTATTTATGTAATATTTTTACATAATTAAATTATTTTATTAATTGCAATTTGAGGGACCTGCCTGCCAACCCAGGCCGAAATTCCAGAGAATTTAATTTGCTAGCACTGTATTTTACCCTGTATCTTTCTATGACACCCTAAAACCTGTACATGGGGGGTACCGTTTTACTCGGGAGACTTCACTGAACATAAATATTAGTGATTCAAAACATTAAAACCTATCATAGTGATGATATTGTCAGTGAAAGTGACTTTTTTTTGCATTTTTCACACACAAACAGCACTTTTACTGATGATATAATTATTGTGATACATTTTCTTATTTTGAAACACTAATATTTGTGTTCTGCAAAGTCTCCCGAGTATAACAGTACCCCCCATGTACAGATTCTATAGCGTTTTTGAAAGTTACAGGGTCAAATATATGGGTCAAATATTTTTACATTGAAAATGGCCAGGTTGGTTACGTTGCCTTTCAGAGCATATGGTAGCCCAGGAATGAGAATTACCCCCATGATGGCATACCATTTAAAAAAAAAAAAACAACCCAAGGTATTGGAAATGGTGTATGTCCAATCTTTTTTAGTAGCCACTTAGTCACAAACACTGGCCAAAATTAGTGTTCAATTTAGTTTTTTACTTTTTTCACACACAAACAAATATTAACGCTAACTTTGGCCAGTGTTTGCGACTAGGTGACTACTAAAAAAGACTGGACATACCCTATATTGAATACCCTTGGTTGTCTACTTTAAAAAAAATATGTATATGTGGGGTGTTATTCAGATATTTTTGACAGATAATAGTGTTACAATTTCACTATTGATAAATTTGAAAAAATGTATGTTTTGAAACCGCAATATCCTACTTGTACCTATAGCCCTATAACTTGCAAAAAAAAGCAAAAAAGCATGTAAACACTGGGTATTTTAAAACTCAGGACAAAATCTTGAATTTATTTAGCAGTTTTTTTTATTCACTTTTGTAGATGAGTAAAATATTTTTCAAGTACAAGTCAAAAAACATGTATTTTTTAAATTGTTCATCATATTTTTTTTTTAAATTAAATTACATGAGATTATATAAATAATGGTATGTAAAGAAAGCCTTTTTTTGTCCTGAAAAAAACTATATATAATTTGTATAGGAACAGTAAATGAGAGAGCAGAAAATTACAGCTAAACACAAACACCACAAAAGTGTAAAAAGAGGCCTGGTTGCAAATGTACAACATCGCAAAAACAGTCCAGTCCTTAAGGGGTTAATACTACAGAATATTAAATTCCAGCACAGGATATATAGAACCCTGGAATGAATGTGAATGAAATGGAATGTTCCTCAAGGCCATATTTACCAATAGTTCTATATAATCTCCATGACATACTTATGGCTGAAGCAATGACTAATAATATGATCTTCAAGTCCAGAGGTAGGCAACCTATGGCACTTGTGCCGTGCACGGCACACGAGGTGTCTTTGCACGGCACTCAAGACCGCTAGAGCCAAACAGGCTCTGGCCTATCAGGAGTCCCAGTAAAACTTCAAATATCTGCTAATACGAAAAGATGGTGAAGGACAATCCTCAATTTAAGCATTGCAGCACATAGAGGAAATGATCTCAGATCACTTCCTCCAAGCACTTGTGAATGGGAATCCACAACGTAGTAGAGCAGCCTGCAGCTGCTGTTGCAGCTCCTGTCTTTGACCTGTACCAGGCCCGCCTGGTCCCCACTGGAACCCAGGGAAGCCAACCATACTGCTAGATATACACAGATATTGTGGATCAAACCAAGTGTTTATCTGAGTATCTGCTCCTTTCCAAATTGTTAAAATAAATGCGTGCACGTTTTGAAGTAAATTACACTGAGACACAGGTATCAGGTTAATAAAAAACTTCGGAATGTTTACTCAGGGGGCGGCAAGCCCCTTATAAAGGCAAAAATACATCATATGCAAAAATGTAGATAATAGAGAGAATACATCTCTAATTCGTTAGGTGTTAAGTGTCTTATCTAATGCACATCCTACAAGGCGTGATGTCACCATCATCCCGGGATTTTACTCCGGATGTAGGCGCCATCTTGTTACACGAGGTAGTTAGTCGGTGGGAGCGGGTGCTCTAGCAGCCATTTTGAGTAGATATTGAATACAGGTATACACAGTAAATAGACATTTTTACTATCACTAATTTACATTCATAACACAGAAATGAAGAATAACCCTCCCCTTATACAAATAATACGAACAGCTCACACACAAACATACACACAATCTGCACAAACGTAACCCGCTAACAATCCACATACATGCACACAAACCCCACATGCAGCCTTTCACATGCAATACCCCAAACAGCCCACACACACTACCAAACACACAATGTGACATATCCATCCACACACAATTCCACAAGCAGCCCTCATACACAGCCCACATTCATATGTATCATACACAATACCATAAACTACTAATAAACATATACAATATAATAGCTCATATACGCACAAATACAATTATGCAAAGCAACTGCAGTAAAAATAACACAAGCAGAATACGGCAGCATACACACCTAAATTTAAAAAAATAGGACCGGCACGCTACGGGACATCACAATCCTATATCGGCACAGTGCTGCTAAAAGGTTGCCTACCCCTGTTCTAGTCAATAGTCGATAATCAATAAACGGCAGTTCCAATGTGATGTGGGGATTAATGTGATTTAGACAACCTCGCGAAGGACAATATTACCAGGAAACAACTCCTGATATAAAACCATATAATTGTTATGATGATTTATAAAATGAATTTAACATATCTAGTACATGCACATTGATGTTGCTCTTCTGTACATATAGCAAATGTACATTTATGTCTGAAAGATATTTAAGTAATTTCTCTCTTCAAAAGCTGTATTCTTTATGGGACATTTGTGAATAACAAAATCTATCTATCCCGCATTACCAATGAGTACTAATTATATTTTGTGTATGCATGTGCAATTAAGTCATTATACACCTCTAATTTTAATGTAGTCTCATAACAAATAACATTTTATTAATACCCTTAATAACATGAACAATATTAACAAAAATTACATTTTTTGAGATGGTGCTAATTTGTTTTAACTTTCATTGTATCTGATAATTGCAGCTGAAATTTCACATTTCGAATTATGATCATCTGTAATATCACTATTTCCCAAATGTATCTATTGTTTTAATTGTATGTATTATTCTCTGAAGGAAAAAAAAGATAAGAAACATACAGAGCAGGAAAAAAAAAACAATCATTTTTGAGTGATCCTCAGGAGACATCATACCTTCTGGGAAACAAAAACTTGCCCAAACATTAACTCTATATTCCTTTCACTGTGATAAACAATTTACATTTTAATTACCACTTCACAACAGAACATCAAAGACATAACTACTGCAATAAGCTAACTTTTTTGTTGTTTAAAGTATTTTTTTTTAAATAATGACTTTATAGATGTCGATTTGACAGCTTTCCAACTGCATTTTATTTTAGAAATAAAATGTACATATTTAAATTTTTCCTTTAGGAAGATAAATTGGTAGAGATAAGTAGGCACACACAGGATGCCAGTTGTTATGTGCCAAGATAAAATGGTGTTTAATTTCCTACTTTTATCATTATAAGTTGGTTTGTAAATTTCAAATTGAGAAAATTTTATGATTTCTTTGCATTTAGAGGATGGGTTCTCTTTTTTTAGCATAAAATGGAATTCTCCCTATAGATGGTTAGTAATAGATTAATGGAAATAAATAACAATGCAGAGATGTAGATACACAATAAATCAATATTTTCTATACAAAGAGCTGCTTATTTACTGGATTACTGGTATATTTTCATTGGCAAGTTTTCAAGAGGAATAATATATTCCACTCTGCACACTATAAAAATGTAATTTGAATGAGTATAAATTCATCCCTGGTTAGTGTTCCATGGATCCTCCAGGCTTGCGATGGCATGTAACGTTTAGGCATAGTTAATAGCATAGGACTTGCAATTTTGAGCCCTAATATATTGTTAATATAGTTAAAAAAATATGCTCTCTGTTGGGCTTTGCTCATCCCAATCGGGGCTTAGAGTTCTCCTACCCACATAGCTTTTCGCTGTGGGTGTTTCCATACCCCCCAAGTTATCATAGTATAAGTCCCAAGTGCGTAACATACAATATTATGGACGGCAGGAGCTCTGATAATATTAAATAGATGTTGCTACAAACAATCTCTGACATAATGATAAGAGAGTAAGATGATAGGACACGCTTATACTGAGGAATAATAGTTTATCATTTGGAAAATTATATTTAACTTGACAACCAAATAAATAAAATAAAAAAAAAACAGATAAAATTATAATTATTTTAACTCAGATATTTAGCCTCAATTTTTCAGTTTAATTTTTACTGCAATTGATTGTTGAGCGAATAACACTTTTGTTATTAGTTCACTCCGGTTTGAAGTAGCTAAAATGTGAAAAGAAGACTGCGTTTTCTGTGAAACTGCATTCCTCTCTTCCTCATACAGTAATTTGAAAATCAAATTATTACTAGATTTTGAGACAATCTAAAATGTGAAATAAAACTGTAGTAAATTTAATAAAATAATCTAAAATTATATTTATTAAAATGAAAAATATTGCTGAAGACAATGAAAATGCAATGCTCTGTGAATGTGCAACTGTAACCAGAACATAACACTGAGTGATTGCACTGTAAGAATGTATCATTTCACATACTTTATAATATGCTTATTTTTCTGTCTTACAATAACCTTAGTTTGTGTATAATACTTATAAGCATTTTTCCAGTGCTTTGTAATTTTCGAATTATCCTCAATAATTTATTTTGTTTATGTTTATTTTGCTACAGACCTTTAAATCAATATTTCTATATAAGCTATGTATATGTTGTTTTCCCGTATATATGTAAATGAAACTACTTGAAGGAGTTTAATTTCCTTATTTTGGAATAGTGGTGGATGCTTCATAGAATAAGAGAGCCACATAATCACAGAAGCATTTTTTTTAAATTTTATTTAAAAAAAAATAAAATCCATAGCGTTTAATGGACTTAAATAAATTCAAAGAGAGGGCAAAGGAGCAAAGCTTAGTGGTTTAAAACCAGGTTTATTTTTTATCATCATTATTTGAGCAGTTCTGAAGTGAGTAACCCCCTATTAAGCCCTATTATATAACAGACCCCCATAAATTCATTTTTTGAGTAACCTGGGTACAAACCCCCATAAATCCATTCATTGAGTAATTGACTAACCTTGGTACGAACCCCCATAAATCCATACATTGAGTAACCTGGGTACAAATGCCCATAAATCCATTCATTGAGTATCCTGGGTATGGACCCCCATAAATCAATTCATTGAGTAACTTGGGAACAAACCCCCATAAATCCATTCATTGGGTAACCTGGGTATGGACCCTCATTAATCCATTTATTGTGTAGCCTGGGTTCAAACCCCATTAATCCATTAATTGAGTAACCCGGGAATGGACCCCCATTAATCCATTCACTGAATAACCTGGGTACAAACCCCCATAAATCCATTCATTGAGTAACCTGAGTACAAACCCCCATAAATCCATTCATTGAGTAAACCGGGTGTGGACCCCCATAAATCCATTTATTGAGTAACCCAGGTACGGACCCCCATAAGTCCATTCCCTTCTCTGTCCATCCCGTAACACCCATCTTTGCTAAAGGCAGCGACTGTTCTTTTTAACAGTCCGGTTACGTTGAGCAACGGGTGTTGATATATGTAGACTGCAATTCCCATAATCCTTTGCCAACCACTGACTTTTGGGTCTACAAATAACTTGGGGTCTTCAGTCCGACACCCCCTGATTTTAAGGATCGGTTCCATGTGCTGTTTTTTTAAAAAGTGCATTTCGAGGTGTGAGTTTGAAATGAATGGTTGAAAAGCGGACTTCTGAGACGTTCTGTCTTCTCTGTGCGAGACGAGAGAGGAACTAATCACTGTGCATTACATGCAGCAAAGGGTTCTGGAAAGAGGTTCCTTAAGCACCTCTCGCCCCTGGTAATTCCATTCACCAGTAAGAATGGCCGTTGATTTGTTGCCAGATGATCTGATCTTAATTCTCTTATTTTATATATTTCTCATGATATTCTGTGGCTGGTAACCATAAACACGTTCTCATTAACTACCATGTGTTATGTAAATATATATGTTTTTAAAATAAAACCATAGTATTTAGTCATTTTGTAGATAATTTCTCTTTGGACAGTGTTTTCCATTAGTTGACAATGCATTTCCCATGAGCGATGTATTGATTGCAGGGCTGAAAATAAAATTAAAGGGGATTTATTTATACAGGTGATGTGTGTTATATTTCTGTGAAGGCTGTGAAGTTATATTTAAAGCGGCAGTGCCTTTCTTTGTCTTTTATGCTCCTGTCTAATAGATTGTCTTTCTGATAATATTTGTTTGCTCTCGTTGTCTATTGACAGATACTAGAAGTTGTGTTTATTATGTATCCCTCCCGCTAGCTGTTATTTCGATAATTTTAAAGAAAACAATTTGACTTATCTCTGGTGCTTTAATCCACAGTGTTTATACAGTCGTGGGTTTGTTTGCAGATTTACCAAAAAATTTGACGCTTGTGTTTTTTTTCGTTAGATTGCTGGCACTTCATTAAACTTCATTACACAACATTATTGTGTACACCTGGCTGGAGCACTGCACTCCCGGGACTTGGTGACATTGGCATCCGCATTCACTCCTGGTTTTCTCTCTTTGAATTTTTCCAGGGGGGATTGAGGGGGGATTCCTCCTGAACCCCCTTTGCCCCCACCATCCCTGGCAAAAGGAAGCAGTGTCTGGTATTGATGTGAGGTCTAAGCACTGCGGATGAGTGACTACATTTCTCATTATCCAAGATAAGAAATGTAGTCTGTGAACATCACTGACTGTTAGTCTGTTTCCCCTTGGCCTTTTAAATGGAGCACTTCCTAAATTATGGCTCTTCACCTACACAGTGGGTCAATAAGTCAGACCTCAGCTTCCTAACGAACATTGAAATTGCAGGACAAGGAGTTAGTGGCACCTTTTGCCCCCCATGCAGCCCAAGCACAGCACAGTTTAGGATGATGGGAGCTATATTCTATGCAGACGGTATTATATGATCAGTTTTGGCCTTGAGCCTCGAGCTGTCCTGTTATAAAGTAAATGGGAATTGACGTCAGCACAAAGTGGATCTCTTGCTGTGCTAAAGGGACATGTGTCAACCCTCCTGGCACTCATGGGGTTAATACGAACTTGGTCTGAGACTGCAGGCTCTGCAAACTAAGCTGCCTTCTGCTTGTATCACATGCTGACCCGAACTGGCTGAGGATAATGAGACTTTTATTTCAACAGTCAGCTGAACCTCACTTCTAAACCAATTGAAGAATTTCCTGTATTCTCGCACACTTTATGGAAGAGAATGAAATAATTATACACATAATCCATTACTGGGTCCCTTTTAATTGGAATGAGATCTTGCATTTGTTGCACAAAGCTGGATGATAGGAGCTGCAGTCTCAGAGTAGGATTGTCATGCCGTTTTACCTCTAAGTTGAATAGTCAGTGATTGTCCTTTGTTACTGTACTGCGGCACTTGACTTGTAACAGCAACTGCTGGTGGCTGGCTGAGACTCATGGAGGTTGTAGTTAAGCAAGATTAAAGCTGTCTTTTAAAGTACAATTACCCCTTTTTTCTTTTAAATAACTCACAAGAGCGGCTCTGTGTTGTTAAAATCATGAAATTGTGAGTCAGTGGCCAAAATGGCAATATTGGATTCTATCTCTCTGCTGCCGGCCTATCACAGCTCAGAGTTTAGCGCCTAAAGACGCATTATCACTGGATTGGTACGTTTATTGCAAGGACCCACGGCTCGCCTTTTCTTTTTGTGTGAATGTGTCCAGCAGAGTCATCCAAAAAGTCTGAAATTTGCACATAGCTCTAAGAACACTAATTGCGTAGGAAAAAAATATATTTTGCTGCAGACCTTTTGTGTTTTGTGTTGGGTTAATTGCACTAATAGCACTAAAACAAAGTATTAATTTAAAATAATTTATAACAGTGATTACAATTATTTAAAATAACTCTTTGGCAAGTGGGTTTATGTTATACAACCAATTTTTAAAGCTTTCACGGCGAAATGTTCATGACACGTCAATCTGCAATATTAAATTATCAATTCAAAATACCTATTTTTGTACATGTCCACACAGAGCCGGTCTTTGCTGTACCTTCTAAAAACACAAGTTTGACACAAATGATATGGATCCTGATCTCGTAGCTTCTATATCTGCTATCCATCCTGGGCACAGTGCTCCAAAGCTTAATGGACCAGACAGACTTAAGCTATTTGTCAGAGAGAATAAAAATTGTTCGGATGCAACTGAACCCTATCAGTGTCCTTAGTGACATAAAAAGCAGCAGTCGAGAACAGATGAAAAAGAATGCATTATTTTGTTCTGTACAGTAGTACACACAGTAAAATAGGGAGACAACTACAATTTGACTTTTTCAAACTGGTGCCCATGTTTGTACTAAATTTATAATTTTCTGACAATATAAGCCTGGACTGAATGAAACTTTTTTGGTAAGCATTTAGGTTGCTTATCATAAATGAACACTAAATATCCAAATCGTTAAATCTGTAAAATCCATTGACCTTGCTGAATTTATACTAGTAATAGAGGCTTATTATAAAAACCATAGCATATTGCAATTTTAATAAGTGACTGTTGGTATTACCCTCCGAACAGTACATTATGGTAAGTTGATGACAGCAACTTCCATAATAATCCCAAACACCTAGTTAAGATTGAAAACATCCACGCTTTGTCTACTAACTGCAATGCACTATTTGGCTAAAATATCCCAAATGCATTCTTTAATTTTTCTTCTAAAACTTTAATATTTTTTTAACCAAACTTTTTTTTTTCTAACCTATAATAACTGCTAACTGTGTAATTGCCTTGTGCCAATACAGAATAAACAGTGATATACTAAGGTGGTTAGTCACCTGCTTTTCTATTTGTAGTACACTCAAATCCACAAGTTTATATGACATTTTAACAATAAGCTTCTAAAGCCAGAAAGCTTTACACTATTGCGTTAGACACTAAGTTTCTGATAAGATACAATAAAACATATAATAAACACTACACGCAGGGGGGTAAAATATCAGTTAAGGGATGTAGTAGCTGCCTGCAGATTAGAGTCCGAGATAATGGAACTCTAATAGTTATAAACAGTTATCCAATAAAGTTTAATAGCATGATTAACTTTAAGTTTTCCTTTATAATATCAAAACATGCATTATTGTTTATTAAACCAAAAAGTAACAAAATGGGGCACTGTATAAATGACAGCAGAACATCTTCCAGAGTTTCAAAGTGTGGATGCATTGTATTCGACTATAATAATCAAAGTCACAACATATGTCTATCTTAACATATATCTATCTATATGTCTGTTATGTCAATAGGTAAATTATATCTTAATCATATATTGCACAGTGTGATCTACCCATTTTATTAGACTTTAATAATCAAAGTTATAACATATGTCTATCATAACGGATGTCTATATGTCTGTTATGTCAATAGGTAGATTGTGTTTTTAATCCTGTATTGTACAGTGTTATGTCACAGTGTGCAATAAAATATCCAATATGAAGTGAGGTGAATCACAACATCCATCAAACATAGTACAGCACTGGCACAAACATAGTTTGGGATGTCGATTAATAATTGAAGTCACTCTCTTTGGTAGCAGCCACAATTTACTGTGTCTCACTCACCTTTACAACTCCCCCAATATGTCAGAATTTTCAAGGGACAGGCATTCGTGTGTACTGCCAGAGAAGCGTGTCCTCTTGCTACAGTAAGTAGAAAGTAACTTTGAATAAGAAATAGTGTGTTTGTGTGTGAAATAAGCTCTGGTAATATTTGACATTCAGATTGTTGCAGAAAAAAATTCATTAAAAAATATTTAAATAATGAATCTAGACATAAAATAGATATATAAAAGTTATGCATGCTTTAGGTAAAAATAAGGTCATCCATAAATCACTCAGTTTTTGACAAAAATATTATCCTGTTTTATATACATCATTAATATGTGTGCACACATAAACACACAGACACACACACTCACACATACACACATATTCCTTTACATACAGACACTTGCACACACCTAGACATGTAATTTGACAGTTGTTTATATATTTTTTAAGATATATGTTCAAATATCATATTATGATTCTTTGTACAGAGTCAACTCTTAAATATATAATATTTTGTATGAATACAATATCTGAAAATAACTAAAGAAAGAGCCAAAATGATTTCATGATTAAGAGTTGTCTTTGTACAAAGAAACAGACAAGCCACTTAAAGCATAGATTTTATAAATATGCTGTTTAATATTGAGGGAAAGGTTAATATAGCATAATATAACATACATACCATGATATGTTCTTGTCTATGCTAGTTTGACTCAAACTCTCACATCTCTGTTTTAACTACATCCACATATTGTTAGAAGGAATTGAAGACATATAGGATACAAGTATATATGAATGCCAATTATGTGTGTGTGCTCTAGTCAAAGAGACCAGTTAAAGAGATACTCTTAACAACAGAACCACTATAATTGAATGTGATGGTTAAGTTGCATATATATTATTTCTGCAGTCTCCGTAATGTCAGCGCTACCTTTATTTTTTTAATGTATCTCTCTGTGTAGAACACATTCATACATAAAAACTAATGTGGAATTGAGCTAAAGTTAGAGGGATGCTGGCACCAAAGCAATTTTAATGCACCTTGGCCTCATTCATTTGTTTCTTTTTCACAGTCATGGCCCCAAAAGCACAGATTGAATGGCTTTGTATTCACAACCTGGCTACAAACAGTCAGAGACACTATAAACAGATAGTGATATCCTTTTCTATATGCCTCCCTCATTGTTCTCTCGTTCAAATGCAGGTTGTTTTGTTGATCAGATCATTCTGTGCTGTCAGTGGCTGATCTGCGTGCATGTGTTTAATAAGGAAGTCCTTTTCTGGGGTAAGAGGATGTGACCAAGAGGCAGGTCTATGATGCAGCATACTGCAAAACATTTATTTATAATTAGTTATAATAATTTAGTTATAACTAAAATGATTTGAGTGTGCAAAAAAATACAGCATGTTAATGAGTTCAAAATTAAAGTAGTATTGATGACCAGAGTGTCCCTTTAAGCTGAAGAAATTACAATTTGTATCGAAAGTTTTTAACGGTTTGAAATAATTTTCAAACAATTAAAAGGACACTTTGTGCATCAAAGTGATTCTAGCTTAATGAAAAGGTTTTTATGTATCGATATTTAGCCACCGAAATGTCATTACTCAATTTTCTGCAATTTGGGAGCTACATTAATTTTGTTTCTGTTCATGCAGCTTAAGCCACATATCTCCTTTCTGCAATTCACACATCCAATGTGATTTTTTTTAAAATTCTCAATCACATCTAACAGCACATAGTGTTTACTTTAGAAGTTTTTATCTTCTGCTCTGTTAATTGAACATCAGTCAGGCATATTGAGATTTTTCAGGCTCTAGAAGGCTACAAGATGAACCACAAATTCTAAATGAAACATACTGTAAGATAAGTGAAGCTAATTATAGTTTTTGTTGCAGGAAGTGTGTAGGGAGGCTGTGTTAGTTTCACCCAGGGGAGATGCCCCTTTCATATTTGAGCTGAGTTCCTCCATCCCCCATCTAGCTTCCTCTCCTATGGTTACTCGAAAATACCAAAATGCAGCCATTGATAAGCCACATGCAGCCTATCAAGGGTTCCTGATAGAGAGTAATGCTTATGAAAAGCACATATTTTTCTGAAGCATTACTCACTATAGGGAGCTAGTAATAGGCTCAAAGCAGCAGCAGTTGCTCTAAGCTTATCTCTGTTACTCTGGCATAATTTGCAAGTAGCCTGAAGAGAGGAAGCCAACCTTCAGTTTAAGGGTTAAAGTGTTAAAAAAATGGTTTAACAACTAGAGGTAAGAAGGTACGGCTGGACAATACACAAAGTGGTTTTGGTGCTAGGAGTGTTCCTTTAAGAAATAATGTCGTGTCAGCTAACATTTAATGTTAATATACATGATTTTCAGGGCACAATATTTTGGTGTGAGAACTGTATTCTGCAGGGAGAATGATATTGTTGCTTGTGAGCTACGGACACCTGTATTAGAGAAAGCTAGTGGATCTAGGTATATTTGATAACTGAGTGTTGTCAACAGTAGGAAACAGACTAAAAATTATTTTCCAAGATGAAAACTGGCACTTTTTCCTTTTTTTTTAGCAGCTCCAATATTTTTCTATGTATACCTTTCCATGGAAATAACTATCCATAACAACTATCCATAGTCTCGTACATAAATCTCTTGTTTATAACTCTTTTTTTTTTACTTGTATGGTTGTAATATATCAATGTTGATTTATACTAGAAAAATGTGGCTACTGTGATTACTGTATTATAAATTAACGTATACATTGGTATTAGTGTGCCATATACCCTTTATAAATATAAATTATGCTTATGTTCTCTTTAATACAAAGTTATGTTTCATGATCTAGCAAAAGTTTAGCAAATCAAATATAATATATGTATATTTTTTATTAAAAAATGTAAATTTTTACCAAACTCTTAATGCGATATTACATACGGTTATATGGCCCTGTGGGACTTTCACAGAAGGCAAATGAATGAGGAATTTAAATGAAAACAAAATAGTCTGGTGAAAGATCAAGGGGAAAGTTCTAAAAGTTCTAGTTTATGAAACGTGCCCCTAACTTCCTTCCTGAAATAAAAAAAAATTAAAAAAAAAAATGTCCTATGTTAGATGAAGTATGGCATTCTCATGGCTGGTATAATAATGTCCAGATTGCATGCCTGCTTATTAGGATGCTGCCGGATGATTAATCTCGTCAAATGATGCCAGCTTCCACGGTGAGCATCAAATATATCAAGCAGCGAGCAAAATGAATGATGACTGACTAAAGCCCAATAATCTCTTGTGAAGCAGCAAGGCCGTGTTTTCTGGTCAAAAAATATTACGTTTGTCGTATATACACCCGTAAAGTGCATCATGTGTATCAAAATGCATTTCAGATCAGACACCATTGAGAAAGGCTAATGGGATGATTTTTGTTTCGTTTGCCTGATTTCCTTTTGCAACACAGTTTCAAATTTTACAGACTTGGGCAGTCTGTTGATAATTCATTCCTCACACCTCTTATTAGTGTGATATATAAAACATAATTAGTGTCTAAGCTGCTAAGTATGCTATTGTTTGAGCAGATATGGCTACCTTTTTTTTTTTCAACAAAACTATTAAAATTATTTTTAATACTTCCCTAGCAGGTCGTTTTGCATTGCTTTTCCCATATTAATGACCCAGTGAAGTCCGTTAGATGGAGAGTTTATAATAATTATAAGCTGCTAAATTTTTGGTAATTTTGTAACCGTATCTGTAAATTCTGCATTCCTGTACTTGTGTTCTGTTAAATCTGGCTTATTTTACCTCTCCTTTAACTGAATAAAAATCTATTTATTCTCATATAGAATGCATACATTTGCAAGCTATTTGTGTAAGCCTATATAAAAATGAATTTTGGCCATACACTGTGTACCAGCAAATGAGTGATTCAAAACTAACTTGGCAAACTAAAGCTTCATCTCTTTGATTCTAGTAATGCTGCCACTGCAGTTGGCACTGTAAAAATCAACTGCAGCTGTTTTAAAATTGTATTTACTGAAAGGAAAATTGACCTCGGTATATTGGCTATCCCTGTCTACATTTTTTCTCATGGAGCTCAATAAAACAAGGTTAGTCAAAATAATTTTAAATGAAGTGTTTAAGTATAAACACTTTGTTTTATACTATAATAGTCTTGATAAAGTTTTTTCATAATGAAACGCGTAAACTATGATACTTATCCAGAAGTTGCGTCATAATGAAATGCGTAGACTACGATACTTATACAGGCGTTATAGAAAAGGAAATGCAGGGTAGTAGTGCCTTCAGTAATGTCCTCAAGTCCAATTAGGGGAGGAGCAGAATGTAAAAAAAGAGGACAATAAAACAGAATATAGTGTAGTATTTAGGTTACTGGTTATTATAAATTAGATAAAACGGTGCTTACAATCTTCCGGAGCTTAGAATCAGCTCTAGATATATGCACTTTGACTGTTCAATCCACGTCTAAGGATGTGGATGTGCTGATGGCTCTGGTCCTGTGTTGAAGGACCAGGACTATCAGCACATAATGCATATATCGGGAGCAGATTCTAAACTCCAGAAGATCGTAATTCTTCTCTCATTTCTAAACACCAGTAATGTAAATATTTCACTATAAACTGTTTAATTGTCCTCTTATATTTCATACTGCTCAACCCCTAACCCTGGATTTCATTTTCTATATCCACCTATGGAAAGAAGGAAGAGACTCTGGTTTGGGAAGTTCAAACGGCCAAGCACTAACAACCTCACCTTTCTATCCAGGAGTTGTGTATACTTATGTAAGGCATTTTGTATGATGCTTTTGGATGCTCATTCAACGTATTTTTAAACCCGTATGGGGAAAGTAATACAAGTCATGTGGATTTTAATATTGGAGAGCTGGAGGTCAAATTATGTATGAACCAACCCTGGGACTTGGGCTGAAGTTAGTACACAATTTCATCTTTGCATATAATCAGGGACTTAGAATTGACACAATGTACGCTTAACCAGTGACTCACAGTGGGGTTATTTTGTGGGGCAGCATATTAGAGTTGCTGAATAGTGATGTCATAATACAACTGCAATGAAGTAATATAACCCTACTCACAGTCATAATTTTGTTAATGCAATGGGTTTAGAATAGAAACTGATTAATTTGGTGTGTAAATTCTCAAGCAAAATAATTAACTATCAGTCAGGGTATGAAATGGTTGGGGAGTAGATAAAAAAGGACAAGAAATGACATCTTGGGTAAGAGAAAGAAGAAATAGGTTCAAATATGAATAAAATATAAAATCATAATATAATAAGTGGAGCAGATATTGTCTCCCACTATGGTTTGTGTAAGGCTCTCCATTCTTACTTTGATAAGTTGTCCTGTTTATTCATTTGACTCTTAGTGAGAATTTCTATCTCTTTACAGACTAACTTGATAAACATATCAATATGCTAATAATAACTGATAGGAGGGGCGAAGTCTGTTTTTTGGGTCAGGAGTATCTTGTTCATCTAATAGTGATATTATGCTTTGTAGATATTGATAATCGATGGATCCAGACCCAGAGCAGATAGAGAAACAAAAATTCTGCATCTTGATCTATCGGATTATCAATATCAAGATATCAATATCAATATCAGGTATATACCGGTTTACTCTCATTTATACACTCGTGCATATATACTTCCAGTGGACCCACTTGGTGCATTACAATTCTTTTACACCATTAAGTGACAGCCAACAATTGGCATCAGGTCCTTTGGAAGATCGTTGATTATACTGCTGCACATTCTCTGCACCATAATATTTGGTCTTTTTATGCCACTTTTCTATAATACTGGGTAACTCAATTCCAATATATATCACATGTACTGGCATTTCAGCCCTTGGGAATTTTACTATTTTTGATTCATATGGTCTACCTAGACTCAGAATTTCCAGTTACATTGGTCTTATCTTATCAATGACAAGATATTTTAAATGTGTTGTATTTTTTTAGGTCTGTTTCTTCTTTAGTACAGTTGTTAGACAGTATTTTATTTATTAATTCCAATAAAGGTTATATTTTACTATCACAGGTGTTTCACAATATCTATTGTTTTAAAATATAAAATCGATAGAAGATGTGCGAGAAAAACATGTTAGGATATCAGAACTCTAATACTGTATCACAACCATTATTCGCAACCAATTCTATAATGAAGTAGGAAATGACAGAATGTTAGATGTGAACATTTAGTGGATAGGCCTTATTTATTAGTAACAATAAAATCTCTTGAAATGTAAGTACATATCAGAGAATACAAAGTTGCCTCATCTTTTTCATTAGTCAAAGCTAGCTCCAAAACACATAAGTTAATATAAATCTAAAGTGATGTGGAATTAGTTGGCGCTATATAAATGTAAAAAAAAAACAACTAAAGTGTAATATGTAAGGTCATGTGTATTAAGAGATTTCTCTACTTTACATGAACAAACTATACAAGCCTGATAGTAAAATACCATGCATTTGGAAGGCAAGTTTTTTGTATTATCTGATTTTTAATCTACTATCAACAAGTCAGAGTGTCAGAATGTTGACGAAACCCATGTTTACTTGCAGAAAACAGACATTTAGTTGTGGCAACTTTACTTTGATCTCTTCTTAGTAAGATCGTTTCACTCTCTATTTTACCAGAAATTCTAGAAATTGTAAACAGTGTGTACAACTAAATATATGATACAGAGCAATAAAATGCTAGCACACATGTGATCTTGGAGGTAAAACGTGTTATTGTGAAATCTTCAGGTTTTAATGTATTATTATTTTTTAGTAGCTCATACATGTGCTTATTCAAGTAATTGACTACAGAGATGCAACATAGGCATTTACATCACAAATGCATTTTAGTAAATTCAACAGTCTGTATAATCAATGCAAAATGCAATTATTCTGCAATGATTTACCCATCATTATATGGCCAGGTAACTAATATTTCTTTAATTCTGATCTTAGAAATACCTTTCATCTATTCTATTTTCTTTTGTAGACTACCATATCATTTGTAGGCTATCATATCAACATACTTAATCCAGTTGTCTGAAACCACTACAGTGCATGGCCCATTCTCACAACCTAACTCTCTGTTCCCTGTTACCAGAAAGTTGGCAATGCTACTTTCTTATGTAGAACTCCAAAACTGTGGAATGACATTTCAGAATATAGCACATCTTCCCTGAGCCTTGATCTTGTGTCTAACAAAACTTGCAACAGCTACTTATATTTATTGTTTTTAGTATGTAAATGTTTAGCCTTGACAAAACTGAATTGTCAGAGCATCTAAGGACACAGTTGAAATCTCAATGTATCTTTCCTGGCAAAACATTTTCTAAATACAAAGGTAAATAAAATAATGTATAAATACATGACATTTTCATAGTAGATTTCTTGAATTTTCAAAAGGAATATTAGGGTATACTGTAGGGAGAATGTAAAAAGTTCTCCTACCCCAGACGTTCTTTAATCCTCAGTAAGAATAAATAACACCAAATGTTATCAAGGAGATGCACTGTAAACAACAGAATTATATAACATTTTCAGTTAAGTAAGAAATAATAAGCTCAGTATGAATTAATATCCATGTAAACAAAAATAGAATGAAATGGATCTTCTTGCATATGAAGTGAATATTTTATATTTTAGCATTCCTAGGAGACAGTCAAATGAATATTACATTTAAACTTTGAACAGCATACCTGTAGTTCATTGTTGTACACTTTCTATCTGTTTCTTTTATCCCCAAGGAAGTCTCATGCAAAGTATAAATGTCAAACTTTTAAATGACATGAAATCTGAGTTACACGCCTGTAGCTCCTTTGCGTTGAGTTCCGTTCTCTTTCCCAAGACATGCACCAATGGGGACTAGAAAATGACAACGCATAACCTTAGTACTTTCCAAAGTGCCATAGATTAAAATTGACATTTTGATTAAATACAATCATATTTTAAAACATACAATATGTAAGACTCAGTAATATAATGGATATTTATCAACTATTATTACTCACTGATGTGGATATATAATCATGTGAATTTAATTAATTTTGTGACTTCATTAAAAACTCAGCTTAGTCTAGTTAGAACAAAAAAACATTGTTAGACTACCTATGATTCTATGTGAATTCTTTATGCATACAGACAAAATAAAAACAGAAGTCTAGGTGTTGTGGGCATGCCTAGAGCTTGATTTTAATAAACATCATAGTTAATAAAACCAGTCGGTTGTGGTGTGTCGAAACCGACAATGCACAAAGCCCACCTTAGAGAGTGATATGAAAAGACGGAGTGGTGGGAGGGGCAACTCGCCAGACCAAAAACGATGTGTGAGAGAGGATTGGATGCCCTTAAAAAGGGGACCCAAGACCCTCCCACATCAACAGGCCCAGCCTTAAATTTGTGGTTGGGGCAATATTGCCGTAATGGTTAGATAACACATAATTAGTAATTAACATCACAGTCAATAACACCAGTTGGTTGTTGTGTGCCGGAACTGACAATGCAGTCGGTCTGTAATAAAGAGGGCAAAAAGAAGTGTACCATACAAATATAGTTCGTTCTACAATACCTCAAAATTACTTGGATACGTCACGAAATGCCTGATGAATCCTTAACCGGTTCTGGTATCTATAATGTATGAGTGGGTGATTCCCAGGGTTCCATGCCTTCATGAAAATTCCTTGAAAGTGATGAGAGGAAGCAGATGATGGTGCCCATATGCAGAAAGAGTTGCCTGAGTGGTGAGTTAACTAAAGGCCAAGTCTTTGTCAAAAGCATATAAACATAAAGTATAATTTTGCAGTAGTGAATGTGGAACCATGTCATTCTAGAATTAGTGGTGTGGTTGTTTGTGAATGGTGCTGAATATTTATTCAAACCTTATTTGGTGGGATAATAGGATACCTGTATTTTAGGGTGTTGTATCAGCATGTGATGTTGAATGTTAGGTAGAGTTTGATAGTGTTAAATTATAATTTATAACTTAAAGTGGCAAAAGGAAGTAAACTCCAATAAATAATTATGGCAAAAGTGTCGTGAATTTTGAGAATTGGCTACAAATTTGATGAAAAGCCCTATCATATGATTAATAGTGTTAACCACAGTGCTAGATGAGTAAGATTCGGTGCATGTGATAATGAAACATTAACCCTTTAGTAAGTCTCCGAATGGAGGGGCAGGAGTAGCCAGAAGGGAAGCGGTGGGTAGAGTATCGTGGAATGCCCACAAGTGGAGATGAGACAGGTGATCAGCCGATACCTTAGTGACTTCATATATATGTTAATGTAAATGAGAAAACTGACAATTGGCCCCCACCCAAGTGAGTCTCCTCAAAACCTCATAGCGACCAAATGATGCCTCTGTCTGTCTCTGTATATCATATGGCCAGCAGCTCGGTTGTCTGAGAATCATTGTCTGTTAATCATCTGACCAAGTGACCTGCCCAGCCAGGACCCCAGGCAGTTGCTGCCACCACTATTGGATAAGGCTCGAATAAGGCAGAAGTTTGGAAAACCTGTTAGGGGCATGACTTAATTTGTCCCAGGACCCCAGAGCAATTGATTGTCACAGATGGCTGCGAAATCTGAATGGACCGCAGCATCTGTTCAAAGTGCCAAAGTGAGGGGTGAATAGGAATAATTTGACCGCATATGACAAAATCAGATTTATTGAGCAAAGGGAGTTGAGACTAGGAAATGTGTAGGAATGTAGTGCTGATAGGTCAAGATCAAACTGTGTTGATGTGAAAATTTACCAGTGACTATACCAATGGAGTATCACCCAAGTAAAAAGGAGGGGACCTAAAAGTCCAGAAATAATTCCCTGTTTCAACTCAGTCTTATCAATGTATCCACCAATTCTGGATCTGCTCGCGCTGCGTGCAATAACCTGAAAGTACCAAAACCGCACGTACCTGCCTTAAAATTATTGCACGTTTGGGACTTGCACAAAATAATGTCTCCCCCTGCTTAACCTTAACAACCCTATCAGATTTGCCGGTGTGTAAGGAACTGAGTTTCTCCGAGGGACTTGTGCCGTGTTAGGGCACAAATTCGTTGAGCGTGACGTGAACATGCAAAAACTGCACAAGCCAGAATCCTGTGGCCTGCACAGTGTCTGTCGATGAACTCAGTATCTAGTCTACCCCAATCCATACTAAAGTTAAATTGAGTCAGTGCTGCAGCCACTTCTGCTGAAAATGAACAGTGGTAATCATAGAAAGTCGTGCTACCTTACTTGTGCCCCAGATCCCCGACCTGTGCATATACACCTCCAGTTCATCATGATTCTATGGCTAGACAGAGCAATACCCATCGCTATATTCAGAAACCCGAGACCTACCAAAATATAAATGAACATATATGTAAGACCAAACTGGGGTGACAGGTGAGGCCCTGCTAGTTGCCCAGTAGCTTGAGAGGCTCTAACTATACGTTGGCCTGAGGGGATTTGTGGCCACCGAACGTTGTGGTGGGGTGTTTTCCTCTCGGTGACAATAAAGCAGAAAATATTATGGGAGTGACGGGTGATGCCCTCTCTATGCCACCATGCGAGGCGAATATCTATGCGTTGGACCGATGGGCGTATACCTCTGAGTGCAAGGATGGGTGTTGGCCTCGTGGGACCACTAGCCTATGGCATAGAGGCCTAGAAAACAAAACTAGTTGGACACCTGGATCCCTGAAAGCCAGTACTCTCTGCTAATAAGGATTATGAACTCAGTAAATGTAAATGTTGTCAGTGAGAATCTGAAATGATGAATCACTTGAAGGATTAGAGTAAGTAGGGTTGGCATAATACCGTACTGCAACCTAAAATAGTATCTGAGTATGTGGTAAAACATGTCGGTCAGATCGTGGACCCCAATAATAAATAGTAACCTGCCCCAATTGCTAGACACCAGGTGCAAATTTGGCAAATGCTTGCCATGAATTGATGAACACCTTGTGACTTGCAATAGGTTGCTCGATATGTCGCCTAAAGAATATTAGATATTACCGGAAATAACTAGGAAGGATGAGGCTATAGCTCAAAACAATGTAAAACCAAATTTATCCATCTAAAAATAACAATCGTGATGTTTGTAATACAGGCAGAATTCCCCTGACTTACAGTTCTGAACCGAACCAGCAGTAGAACAAAACAATACCTATAGATGTTAAATATCAGGTTAAAGTAAAATCCTAAAAAAAACTTATCTTCTTATCTACAAAATTACAAAAGCAAAATTCAATATCATCCGACAAGTTACATGGACAAGTTACATGGTGCCTAGCTTGTGGAATGGCCCAGACGGAGTGCCGAGTAGCACCCGCCCATATGTACTCACAGAATAGGCTGACAGTACACGAAAAACTGTGGAGGTGGAATGTAATAATTAATTAGTACACAAGAGATGCTCAGTCTTCTGAGCCTTATTAGTTATGTGACCCCATGAAGGACCCAGTCTCTTGTTCCCATAAAGTAATCCCTGGGTGGTGGCTAGGACTACCACAGTCTCTAGCCACCATCCAAAAATATGTCCATACATATCTCCTCCTCCTTAATAATAGTGAGGGGATCAGATAATCTAAATTAACCCTGCAAAAAAACATAAAACTTAGCATTTAAAGGTTTGATAAAAATCTGATTCCTTAAATATTTTTTAATTTGGCCAAAAAAGGTCAAATGAAAAAAAAAATCATATCATGAAGAACCTGTATAAAATTAAAACAATAGCTGAGTCTAAATAAAAGTTCAAGAATTGGAAATTCAATGCATAAAAAAATCTGTATGTTTCTACCGAGGGGTCCACATAAACTGAGCATTCAAAATAGTCAAATAGTTTATGAAATATCAAAGTGTAAGGCAAGTTTCATGAAAAGTGAGACTTCCTGTCGGAGCACTGTGATTCTTTGACTTGCCAACCAATCACGCTGCTCCTACTGAATATTCAAAGTGTTGGAAGGTATTTATTAAGATTTTTCTCACCTTGGATGCTTAGACTTTCTTGGAAGCCTCAGTGGATTAATATGAATATTTTTTTATTACGCATTATTTTTTGCTTTTTTTGTATTTGCTCACAATTTATTACAAAACATATATTGTTTTACTTTATTCAACTTCTAGACCCAACTGGAGACCACACCGTCAAACATCTAGTAAAGCATCTACCACATAATGCAGGCCACTATGTGATTGCCACCTAACCTCAAAGATTAAAACACATTTTATAAACATGCCATTAGACACTGTTATTGTTTTTCATTAACATTTTAATTGTCAGGAATTCAGATAAAATTCTAAATACATTTTAAATTATTGTAAAAAATAGTTGAATTATAAATATTTTCCAAGTATGGTATGTTTTCAGTTTGGATACTCTGGCTCCAAAAGTTGATGACAATTCACACTTTAGTGAACAATCCTGAATGACACATTGAGGGAGAGTACATTTTAATATTTCCTGTTTTTAAGTTTGTCATGAATGGAAAATCTCCACAATGTACATAGCAACACAGTGAATGGAAAGGAGCACTTAATGCATTTCAAAGAACACATCTATATTCTCACACACAGCATAAAAAGCAGAATAATTTCATTATTTTGTGCAGCAAGGGATTTGGATATAATCAGTCTTACTTTCATATATATCCCTTCACATGTAGTGTTGAAGACCTCCAGCAAGAGGTATTCAGAGAACCTTTGCCCTTCTATGCAATATACAAGAGAGCACATATTTGCATCACAGTAAAAGCCATCTCTCAGCTGGTAATTGTGGCAGGGGCCTGGGTGAAGTTAAGTCTCTTTTGGTATTTAGATTCTATGCAGTGTAATATGCATGGCACTCGGTACTAGATGAAGGCATGCTGATTATTCCTGTTAATGCAACACTACATTTAATATGAATGTTTTAAATAACTATTCCAACTTTCTCTATACTGGCACTACTCCCAATATCCCATTTTATGTTTTCTTCCAAACACTGTTGCACTTACTTTCGGTTGAATTGTTCTGACCCTGCTGTTAGTTGTTTTGCACCATTGCTGCATCATAGACATCTAATCTTTCTGGATTATTATAAAGCTTATTGTCATGTTGAAACAGTTTCTGAGTTAACCTGAGCTGCAGAACACACGTGCATACACCGGTCAGAGGTTTTATGTTCTCCTAGAATCTAAATTGTTCACATAGTCTGCCACAAAATTTATGTGAGTCCTTCCAAACTGCATTTTTATTATTGGGGAAGAGTTAAATGTGTTTAGACATTCTTACACATGTTTCTTCATAACACTGTGTGTGAAATAGAATTTAAGAAAGTGTGATTATGCAATCATTGCTGTAACAAACCAAAATGTTAATTCTCACTCAAAATACAGAGTAATAAAATAGCAAATGAAGAAGTGTATTGTGCACTAGTGTAATCAGCACATAAAAACATTATTTATTTAAAAATAAATAAATAAGTAAATGCACTTCATGGTGCAAAATATGGTGTGATTGATGGAATGATTGATAGATAGATAGATAGACAGACAGACAGGTAGATAGATAGATAGATAGATAGATAGACAGACAGATAGATAGATAGATAGATAGATAGATAGATAGATAGATAGATAGATAGATAGATAGATAGATAGATAGATAGATAGATAGATAGATAGATAGATAGATAGATATTCAAAGTTTGGATATTTGGAGCCCAAGTGTTTTTTTTTAAGTTTATATAATACCATGATAACACCAAAGCAGTAGTATACATTAGGGGAACAGCATGCATATTGGTGCCACATAACACATCACATAAATAGGTTTGACCAACCTTTTTCTATTCCTGTTTTCATGACAGTTAAAAAAACAAATGATATACCAGTTAAGAGATATTTTCAAATTGATACGTTTATATTCCATATAGAAATGTTCATACGATTAACTCAAATTAATTGTAGTAAACAAGCATTATTTGAAATAATCAGTTTATGTATACATCTTGTTGGGGTATCCAGTATACCTCCAACCAATTGTCATAGCAAAGGTATAAACAAAAACATTTTTTAATGTTTTTAAATTTTTAATGTTTTTAATTTTCTTGTGTACTTCAGCACAGTTCACTAGTTTAAACCACTAAAAAATGAAGCACCTTTCTGTCCTATTTTTACATAAAAAGCGATATATTCCATCGGACATTGCTTTCCTATGACAATCCAAGGACAGCCGCAATAAGATTGTAATCTGGTGATGAGAAGATTTGATGAAAGCAAAGCTTTGTCTTGAAGATAATATCTGCCGACACAAATATCAAAAGAAAGTTACATTTGCTGAGTTCTTTTGTGACTCCTAATCTTTATTGTATGGGCTGCCTTTAAAAATTGGTGAATAGGATAGGCCACTGTCATTGATTTTAGCCTGCCTTATTATCTGCAGTGCTTTGATTGAAATGCAGCCACTACGATGCTGAACTAGACAGAATCTAATGACATGGGCTCTTGCTTCACATTATACATTACTCAATCTCAACATCGTGACTCATTTATGTGCAACACAATTGTTATGTTTCTGAGGGTCACTCTCTTTTGTTTTAAATTAATGCTGTTTAACTACAAACAATGACAATCCATGCCATCATCAAAATATAATCAAGGCATACCCATGGAACTTTATTATACTCTACTGAAGTATACTGTATAAATCGATAGAGTGTTATAAAGTAGGACATTCTATGTCGTAGTACAATCTTTGCCTAGATAGCTCTTGTCCTTTATTAAAATATGATATAAGTTCTACTTTTTTGTTGTTCCTGTTTTTACTATAATTATTTTTATTAATTAAAAATAATAATTGTTAATCAATTATAAATCTTCGCAATTTTAAATGATTAGTCTAAACTGCCCAAATAATGGAATTAAACAAATTTGGAGTGGAAATCAAATGTAAAAAATATAGATATTAATTTCATGAATTTACCTTTTTGTGAAATAATGAAATCCGTTCATAACTATTTTCCAAAGTCTATCTGTCAGTTTTTTCGACATGATAAAACCACATCTTATTTTCCATTACAAGTTGTGTTATAGTGTTCACCCACCTGCTGTTCATAATCAAAGCTGTACACATCAGCGTATCAATCGATAGCAACAGACCAAATTCCATCTACCTCCTTGGTTGTTATGGAAACAAACATTGGTCCTTTAACTTTTATAGATTAATTAAATAAAAAGTAAACATTCAAACAGTGTGTCAACAAGCATACATATCAGTAGACACAGCAATATATTCAATAAAACATTGTTTCAATTTATACAATTCTGGTTGAAACAACCTTCTTATAAATTAATGGTCAAAGCCAGTTTTAATGCCATATATTTCAACTTATTTACATGACTTCTGTTGGTTAAAATTGGGTGTGATATGAAATAGAAAGCATGCTATTATTTACCAAGCAACGTCCAATACTGACTCTTGAAACTAAGACAGCTGAGATGTTCTGGTCAAAATTTGAGGTTATAGAAACATGATTATGTTGAAGGCCTCGTTTGCATGCTACAACAGCTTGTACAAATGAATAGAATAACAAAATATAGGCAGACTTCTAGAACGACAGGCTTTGAGGATTAACTATGGTCTAATGGTTATAGTTCCATGAATGTTGAGCACTAACCTTCACACAGTAAGTCAACTTACCAGGGGTCCACTGAGTGCCCCTGCAGCCAAACACGTCTGCTTCACTGTGTTTACCCTTGTTGTGCCAGTGTAACACCATTAAGTGGGACCTCCCAGGTAAGCTGGCAAACCTTTCTTAAATAGTTTGAATACTTACATCATCTCTCTCCATGTTAAATGAATAATATAATAAAAAAAAAAAAAAAAGATTAGTGAGTGGATATAGAAGCAACATTTATTTATTCTTTTTTTTTAATTAAACAATTTTAAATCATTAGCTGAAATTTCAAACATTATCTGATTGTTTCTGCATAAATGTCCTACTAAATAGCATTACCTTTTTTATATTTCATAATGTATACTGTTAATTAAGGTGCAGTTAATAAAGATTATAACATTCATTGAAATAATTATCACCCTGATCCGTAATTTATTTCAGCTACGCTTATTATGCTCAAGACAGGGTGCACCTAACTAATGTTAAATGTTCTTTTTATTCTTACGCCTCTCGTGAATTATTTTTCATTCTGTATTTTCAACATATTCGAAAATCTGACAAATGATCAAGTTAATGTCGACATTTCCATACATAAGTGTTCTTCCTGTTCATACTTGGTGTAAATGTATTGTGACATTGGAACAAAAAATAATGTACTTTATGAAAATTAGAGTTATATGTGCTCTTCAATCAACCTAGTGCACTAGTAAATCACTTCGTCCAAAGAATATTAATTTTCATGCATAGTTAATCATGATACCATGGCCCCAGTTCCTGTGAAGCTGTTATTACACATGTTACTCATTCTCTTAGATCATCATACCATTTCTCAGTCTTAGTTGTGAGAGAAGAAATTATCCCTCATTGAAACATTTCTGTTACAGTAATCAGAATATTTCCTTACATAGCACTTTTATAAATATATCAAGGTAGACATGGATAATAATAATAATAATCTTGATATATCTAAAAGTTCTTGCTTATAGAAAATATGCATATAAATCTAGAGGATGAAAATTGAAAATTATGCACAACATGTAGTGTTATTCAATAAACTGTGTATTTTGTATGGATGGACACAATCTGCTAAAAATGAGCAAATTCTGTTAGCCCAAGCAAATTTGCAACAATCGGCCTGATACATTTGGTATCCGGATTAAAATCAGTGTGGTCGCATATGAACCCTACACAAAGTGAAGGATTCGGAATATTCACAAAGTACTCGTCTTATCAAAATTCAGGAACAAATGCATCTGGCATTATTCACTTTCACAAATTATTATTCACTAGTTATTTGCAAGTGAATAATAATTACAGTATTACTAATCACACTGGTGATTTATTAAGTGATTTTCATGTAGCCACACATTCACTAACATATTTAACCCCTTAAGGACACATGACATGTGAGACATGTCATGATTCCCTTTTATTCCAGAAGTTTGGTCCTTAAGGGGTTAATCTTAACCTATTGGAGTGCCACTGCAAGCTCTTAAATAGGTGGTATTTGGTTCCTTGTAGACAAATTATTTCCAGATCAGGAACATAGTTGCTGGAGATGTGGGGACCAAAAGAGGGGAATTTTTACATATATGTTAGGAGTGCCCGCCTATTGAGCTGTTTTGGAATATGATCAGGAGAAAGATCCAGACATTAGCTAATAAGCCTTTCACTTAGGGTCCTGACCTATTTCTATTACAACTCAATGTTAAACACGTTTGGAACACATACTCCCCTGGATACACATATACAATTAGCTGCAAACATTATGATAGCCTGACATTGGAAATCACCTATTACCCCAATTTGGCCTATGGTTAAAGAGCAGCTTAAATAGCAACTAAAAATGGAAATAGGTATTATCAAGGTGTCTCAAGATGTTTTGATATCTTGGTTGAGCCTAAAGGTTGAGCACCTTTAGGGGTGATTGTACTCCAAGATGCTCTGCTCCTCCAAGGTAGTCTTCTGTCCACTCTTTAACATGATCACACTGTTATAAGGGCTATTTGAAAATGAGTTAAGACCATTTGTTATGTCTTGCCTGTCTTATTTGAATCTTTCTTACAGGGTACACTCACTAAGTATGCAGGTTATAATATGGTTGTTGTTTTTTTTTCTGATATATGCTGAAGGGGGTATCATTGTATAGCAATTAACTGTATACTGTATTCCTGTTTGCATATGGATATTTAACACAAAATAAACACTAAACTAGAAATACGGCAATAAAAGTATTGAGAAACTAAAAATAAATGTGATAATTCCCATTAAAAAATTCCAGCAGTATATAACATTGGTGTGATATTGATATGGGAGAAGTAGTACCATTTATAATATATTATGATTGTGATTGGCAGTGTATATAATATGGCAAAAATATGATGATTAAAATATATTAATGTATAACATGTCAAATATTTTACACAATCAATCTCAAACACATATAAAAGAAAATGCTTATGTATGCAGTACTGAATAACTTGATTTAGCTCTCACTATACATTGCAATATATCCACTACAAGACTCCAGGACATCTTTAACTTTAATGTAACCTGTCTTTTCATGAGTCTCATGCTGTTAGCTGGAGTACAGAATTTGACTGCATGCAGGATTGCTTTCATCATGTTTCCATTTTTGTTTCATGCATTCACATGGCCAAATATTAATTATTTTAGGCCCAGGTATCTAGTCAAGAAATTCTGCCAGATGGAGTTTGGTCTCTTGTTTAAGGAATGTTTCTTTGTCATTATCTTTGGGATCTTTGTCTGACATCTTCACTTGGTATGGAATTTGTAAAAAATTCACAGTTCACTATCTGGATGGTAAACAGTCTAGTTCCCTAGACAATGGTAATGTCTTCCACCTTTGGTGCAAAGAAAACTGAAAGCAACTCTGTCTACCTGTTGGGCTTTATTAATAGTGGTATTGACTATAATAAGGTCTGCAGCACTCAGTGTAAACAAACCACGTCCTGCTAGTCAGCTGAAATTTTCCCAGAGACACCTTACTCTGATACAGAAAAGTATATGTAAGAAAACACTTGTGGATTTAAAGTTGTTTCCTTGGTAACGGCTTTATAAAGACTCAATAGCTCACAGGTACAAATTTGAGTGTGCGTTGTCTTACTTATACTGTCCTGTGGTTTTGCCCACACTACCTGGTTGCACCTTAGTTGAAGTGTTTAGTGTGTGACATCCTCTGGATTTCTCTGAGAGCAAAGTGTCTATTGCATTTTAAGCAGGTCAAATTTCGACGTTATCTGTTGTCCTGTCTGCTTGTCTTGCATCTAGCAAACTGAGATGGTGGAGGGGGGGGGGGGGGGAGCAGGGCCGGACTGGGGATACAAAGCAGCCCTGGGAAAAAAAATCTATGCCAGCCCCATAAGTCATTGCGCCATATATTGTCGCATGTAATATGTAAGGCTATGTCTTGCCACCCCAGATGATTGAGTAATTATATATATATATATATATATATATATATATATATATAGCTTTTTGTAATATAATATATTGGTCCTTTCAGAGTAAAACATTTAATTATACAGTAAGCATACTCACATGCAGACACAGACAATCTCACTGACACACACAAGCTCATTGATACACAGCCTCATAGACAAACAATTTCACTAATATACATAAGCTCATTGACATAAAAATACAAGCTCACTCACTAGCAGACACACACACACATGCAAGCAAGCAAACTCACTAGCAGGCGCACACACACACACACAGCTTAATGTAGTGGTTCTGGTGTCTATAGCCTGTCCCTGCAGGCTTTTGAATGTAAACACTGACTTTTCAGAGAAAAGGCAGTGTTTACATTGCTTCCTAGTGACACCTCTAGCTACAGACACTCAGACGGTCACTAGAGGCGTTTCCTGTGTCAGTGCGGATTGGCTGAGATCATCAAGCTTGATGATCTCAGTCATAGAGGCAGAGACCAGCATGACGTTGGAAAAAAAAAAGTGAGTAAAACACTATTTTTACAAACACACACAGACACTACGACTGACACACACACACCATGACAGACATACACACACCATGACACAGACAGACACACACACACACCATGATACAGACACACAGTGACACAGAGACACACACACACAGCATGACACACACAGCATGACACAGACACACACACAGCATGACACACACACACACACAGCATGACACAGAAACACACACAGCGTGACACAGACAGACACACACACAGCATGACACAGACACAGACACAGCATGACACACACACACACAGCATGACACAGAAACACACACAGCATGACACAGACAGACACACTCCCACTGACATACATACTTGTTGCTACCTGTGTGGGTGGGTGGGCAGACTGATAGGTGCCCCTCCCCTTCTGTGCCCTCTTTTGCCCCCTGTGTGCTTTTTAGCCCCTTCCCCTCCTGTGCCCTTATGTAGCACCCTCCCTTCGTGTGCCCTCTTTAGCCCACTCCCGTGCCCTCTTTAGCCACCTCCCTTCCTGTGCCCTCTTTATCCCCATCCCGTGCCCTCTTTAGCCCCCCTTCTGACTTGTACCCTCTTCAGCCCCTTTTGTGCTCATCTTTTGGCCCCTCTCCCCTTCCTGTGACCTCTTAGCCCCCTCTCCTCCTGTGCCCTTTGTTACCCCCCCTCCCCTCCTGTGCCCTTTGTTACCCCCCTCTCCTTCCTGTGACCTCTTAGCCCCCTCCCCTCCTGTGCCCTTTGTTACCCCCCTCCCCTTCCTGTGACCTCTTAGCCCCCTCCCCTCCTGTGCCATTTGTTACCCCCCCTCCCCTTCCTGTGACCTCTTAGCCCCCTTCCCTCCTGTGCCCTTTGTTACCCCCCCTCCTGCGCCCTTTGTTACCCCCCACCCTCCCCTTCCTGTGACCTCTTAGCCCCCTCCCCCCCTGTGCCCTTTGATACCCCCCCTCCCCTCCTGTGCCCTTTGTTACCCCCCCATCCCCTCCTGTGCCCTTTGTTACCCCCCACCCTCCCCTTCATGTGACCTCTTAGCCCCCTCCCCTCCTGTGCCATTTGTTACCCCCCCTCCCCTCCTGTGCCATTTGTTACCCCCCCCTCCTGTGCCCTTTGTTACCCCCCTCCCCTCATGTGCCCTTTGTTACCCCCCTCCCTCTTTGTTACCCCCCCTCCCCTCCTGTGCTCTTTGTTACCCCCCACCCCCCCTCCCCTCCTGTGCTCTTTGTTACCCCCCACCCTCCCCTTCCTGTGACCTTTGTTACTTCCCCCACACCTCCTCCCCTCCTGTGCCATTTGTTACCCCCCCATCCTGTGCCCTTTGTTACCCCCCCTCCCCTCATGTGCCCTTTGTTACCCCCCTCCCCTCCTGTGCTCTTTGTTACCCCCCTAACCCTCCTGTGCTCTTTGTTACCCCCCTCCCCTCCTGTGCTCTTTGTTACCCCCCACCCCCCTCCCCTCCTGTGCTCTTTGTTACCCCCCACCCTCCCCTTCCTGTGACCTTTGTTACTTCCCCCCCCACCCCACCCCTCCTGTGCTCACCTTCCAGCCCAGCCAGCCTTCCTGAAGCTCTTCTTGCGGCCGCAGGGGAAGCTCTTCTGGCGGCCGCTGGGGGAGCAGGCTGTTCTGTCTCTGCTCCCCCTCCCTCGCGCGCAGTTTAATGAGACCGGGGCCGGAATATGACGTCATATTCCGGCGCCGGTCTCTTTCTAGCGCGCGAGGGAGGGGGAGCAGAGACAGAACAGCCTGCTCCCTCAGCGGCCGCCAGAAGAGCTTCCCCTGCGGCCGCCAGGAGAGCTTCCACATGTCTCCCCGGCCCCAGGTGCCGATGGCCCACCGGGAAATTTCCCGATATCCCGGTGGGCCAGTCCGGCCCTGGGGGGGAGGGGAGGTTCTAGGGAACCTGTATAACCCATACTAACTCTGCATTATTTTTTTCATTTCCCCAAACCTGTTCTGGAAATGTGGAAACAGTTAGATGTGTATCACTTTGCTTTGCTAGCTAATGGAAGGGACTACTTTAACTATAATTGCTATTGTACTCCTTCCACTCTGCCTCTATCATGGTAGGCACTATAAGATTGCCCAGTGGCATTGACATTTCTATTTCTGCCCTTTCCTTTTATGTTTCCAATCCTTCTACTATCTCTTACCAACATGTGTGTTGGTCCCCAGTGGAGATATTTGGTCTGTACAAAACAGTTTCAACAGTTTGTCATAATGGTACGGGTCTACACAAGCTCTTTTCATGAAAGGGTAAGTTATGTCTGGGATGATAGGAATGGGATTTTTTGTATGGTCTGGTCAGTGGTTAAAGGACCTTTGTCAGGGAATTTACATAATTCATTTTTACAACAGTTTTCCATCCTTCATTCAGTTCTACTGTTGGAACTCCACCAATGTCTTTCTTATTTGTGTCTGCTTTCAAGAAGTTAAGTTGCCTCCTAGAGATGTTTTGCATATTTGAAAACCCTAAATTGCTCTTCCTGTAGCATTCTTTTCTCAACTCCCCTTCTACCTGGCCATCATCATGCACTCCTTTTTTGGACTCCTGCTATAATTCTCCTATTTCTGCCAGCAAATAGGTCACCTGGTGATTTTTCATGTTTTACCTAGTCCACTGAGTTAACAGAACAAGGTTAAATAGCTCTGGTGCATTTTTTAGACTCCATGCTGGTATAATATACCTAACCCATAATCCGTACCCTACTGATTACATATTTATTGCAATTCACTTGGCTGTGAACTTTAAATCTGCATGTGGAGGGAACACATTGAAAATAGCATGCCTGGTCAAATCACATAACAAAATATTCTATCTGATATTTCTCAAATTCCTCAAAATATGTAGAAGGGATACAAAGTTAAATGTCCCATCCCCTCAGCTTCTGTTGCATTTAAATAAATGCAATCAGCAGCTAAAGAATCATCCACTCTCCATGTATAATGAATAGAAAGCTCAGTTTACACGGTCTGTGTGTATATGTGAGCAATTTCAGTCACCTCACTTACTAAACTCTCACACGTGCCATTTTCTGCCTCGTGATCCCTGTGTAACGTTCACTTCCTTTCTTAAATAATAAAATGATGTGTTTTATACAATTCCCTTTCATTCTTCTAAACAGCATGCAATGCACTTTTTTCTATCAAACTTTTACATTTTAAATTTTATTTCTAATTGCGATGCTTTATCATTCATTTGTACAAACCAGTTTATCCTAGCATGCTGGTCTTTTTCCAATCTAACACATTCTTTCTGTTACAGCATTCAGAATAACCAATCCAGTTTTGTTTGCAAATTTCCTCATGCTTTGCTATAAATGTTTAGGTTTAAACTTTGGGTTTCGCTTCCTAAATCTGGACATGTAGGTGCTGCATCCGTAATCAATTCCCCAGCAATAGGTTTGCATAAATCCAATTTGCTCACTTAGAGGTTAACCCATACTTAGAAAATGATTCCTTGAGTTCTTCATTCTTGGAAAAAACAGAAATATTGTGTGTTTAGGCGCTTAAGTTGAATTAAGTGGAAAAAATAGTGCTGCTACCACCAATGTGCAATCCTCCCACGACTTAACACAAGTATAACATCTATAGTATTTGACTGTGTGGTTAATAAATCAACCCCAGTCTATAGGTGGAGCGCTCGAAAGTGAGATAACTCACCCCCCTCTTTTAGGCCGTGTAGATAACCTAGAGCAGGGGATGAGAAAGAATAATATCGTGTGATATGTTAAAATAAATGATAGAGTGGTGAAGAAAGATATGGATCCACTCACATGGTTCTGAGCCTTATCTGGATAGGCTCAGATCACTTTTGCAGGCGTGTTTGGGATAACACGGAACCTTACACTGGAGGAATGGTAGCGCTGTTCCTTTAAGAGACAAAAAAACCAAAAATTTGGTGCAGCATATAAAGATGTTGCAGTATAGGTGACAGGATACAGTGAACTGCTCACCTGATACAGAGCCTGAATACTGGCTCTGAGTATATGGACGTATGTGTTTATGTGGGGACACAAAACCCTCTAGGTGGATGTAGGAATGGTACTGTTGTTCCTTTAAAAGACAAAAAACCACATTTGGTGCAGCATGTACAAATAATGCAGTGTAGGTGACAGGGTACAGTGAACTGCTCACCTGATTCAGAGCCTGGACCCTGGCTCTGAGTATATATGCATATGTGTCTATAAGGGGACACAAAACCCTGTGGGTGAATGGCTGGAGCACAAGTAGTTTCTTCACCAGGAGGAGGTTAGTAAAAAAGGTAATTTATTAAATAAAAGGCTAGTATAAGTAAAATAGTAAAAACAATGAATATACTAAGTCCTCAGTCCTGTGGGTTGTCCGAGACGCGTTTCGCCGGTCGGCTTTATCAATCGGTGTAGTCCTGTGTGCTCGTGTTCTTCTTTTATATCGCCGCTGAAGATCTCTTTTCAGGTGTCCTCGATTTCGAAATTGGCCGCGGCTCTGTTCCGCCTATGTCACTTCCGCTTTCGTCATCACTTGTTGCGGTCGCATTTCGTCTGTCCATATATGGGTGAATCTGCGGCCGCCATATTGTTTATGGGCAACAACGTCTCTTTGTATCCATAGAAAGTCTCTCTTACAGTGTGACAGATGGGAAAGTAAAAAACCAGATAATGGAGAAGGGTATGATTAATACTCCAATCGAGTTATATTATAACATAAGTTAGCTACATTTAACATTTGTATTTGTACCATATCCTTCACCCAGAAAGCAGTGTGTATCCAAACATATTTATAAATAAACAAATGTCTTCATTAAGCAATCTACTAGATGATGAGTATATATTTTCTTGCTGGTATTATTTAAAGTGATATCTTACTAGAGGAAATATTGGTATAGTATAGATATTAGTTTAGATAGTTATATCACGAAATTTAAAGGAATATATAATCCTTATGAGCTCAAAGGGATTAGTCTATTTACAGATCTATGATTTTACATCGAATTTTTCCAGATGTATTTCTGATGTATATGTGGCTTTACAGCCCTCGATTTACTTAACACTTTTTAATCAATAAAATCTTAATGTAGTGCTCTATTGAATTTATAATGTAGATTTAGCTGGTATAGAGGTTTGGATGTATGTCTCGCTTATATGTCATAAGCTGGCTGGGCTTGAGTTGCATTGTTTAGGACCTTTTGTGATATCATCATAAGAAATGGCAGATTTCAAAATCGCTGTTTAATCCATGAGGTAGCATGGTATTTAGATTGAAGATCCACCTCATTTCTATTCGTCCTATATGTTGTATAAAATCCCCTCCTCTCCAGTTTGGGGTGATTTTTTGTATCCCCATAAATTTTGTGTTTCTAGGGTCCTTATTGTGTGATTTTAAAAAGTGTAAGGAAAGGCTGTGTTGTTCGAAACCATTCTTTATGTTTCTAACGTGTTCCTGTATACGTACATGAAGGGGGCGAATCGTACGGCCTACGTACATAAGACCACACGGACAAATGATGGTGTATATCACTCTTTTCGAATGACATGTAATTAATTCTTTAATTGTGAAGTTCTGTTTCGGATTATTTGGGTGTGGGAACGATGTGATATGCCTCTTTTTGCTGCAGGTGTTCTTACAGGCTGTGCAGTTCCCACATCCAAAGAAGCCTTTGTGGTTGTTTAAAAAATTTGTTTTTTCTTTTGTCTTGATATGATTGTGCACTAGAGTTCTATTGAGACTTGGAACCCCTCTATAGACTATAGTTGGCTTGTCAGTTAGTATAGAACTCAAAATGTCGTCGTTCTTAAGGATGGGCCAATATCTATTTAAAATCCTCTTCACTTGTTTGTTTTTACAATTGAAATCGCATATGAATACAGGGTCATTTTGGTTCTTATTTATATTCTTTTCTTTATATGTTAATAGTGATGCCCTATCTTTTATATGAACTTCTTCATATGCTGTATTCAACAAAGTGTCCTCATACCCCTTCTCTCTGAAATTTTGTATAATAACAGATGCCTGGTTTTCAAAATCTTGATTATCAGTGCAGTTGCGTTTGATCCTGAGTAATTGGGCCTTTGGGGCATTCAAGAGCCAAGGTGAAAAATGGCAGCTGCTCTCTTGTATGTAGCTGTTTACATCTGTTTTCTTAAAGAACGTGTTTGATTTTAATGTTCCATCTTCGACATATATATTTAGGTCGAGAAAATTGACCTGGGATTTGCTAAAGTGAGTTGTCAACTTTATTCCCCAGTCGTTGGATTCTAAGTGTGATAGAAAAGTTAGGAGTGATTGTTCATCACCTCTCCAAATAAAGAACAGGTCGTCGATATATCTGCGATAGGTCACGAGGTTTGCCTCCCATCTGCCATCTCCATAGATGAAGCGGTCTTCCCAATGCGACATAAAGAGATTGGCATAACTGGGGGCAAACCTCGTGCCCATCGCAGTACCGCACAGCTGGAGGTAGAAGTTATCTCCGAACCAAAAATAATTGTTCCGGAGTATCCAATCTATCCCTTCAACTATGAAGTCCACCTGTTCTGGATGGAATTTTTGAGAACGTTCTAAAAATAGCCTAGTAGCTGAACATCCCTTTTCATGAGAGATTATGGTGTATAGTGAGGTCACGTCTGACGTGACGAGAAAAAAGTCTTCTTTCCATTCAATATTTGTAAGGACCTGTAGGATGCTAATGGTGTCTTTTAAATAGCTAGGGCATTGTTGTACGATGGATTGTAAATTTCTATCGATGTATTGGGACAGACGGCTTGATATTGATCCGATCCCAGATATTATGGGCCTCCCTGGCGGGTTTTTCTTATCTTTATGTACCTTCGGGAGGTAATAAAACACAGGTATTTTTGACTGTGTGATGTTAAGGAAATTATATTCCTTTTTGTTTAATATATTTTTTGTTTTGCCTCTCTCTATTAATGAATGGTAACTTATTTTGATGTCACTAGTTGGATCTTTATTAAGTATGGTATATGTGTGTGTATCTCCTAAAATTCTGTTCGCTTCTTTCACATAATCTGTGTACTCTAGCAGGACTATCCCCCCCCCCTTGTCCGCAGGTTTGATGACAAGTGTGTTGTCTCTTTTAAATTGTTTAAGGGCAGTCCTCTCTTTTAGGGTTAAGTTGTATTCATATTTATTGAGTCCCTTGATTTTGTTTATATCCTGCATCCTGATTTTGTTTATATCCTGTGATGCAGGATATAAACAAAATCAAGGGACTCAATAAATATGAATACAACTTAACCCTAAAAGAGAGGACTGCCCTTAAACAATTTAAAAGAGACAACACACTTGTCATCAAACCTGCGGACAAGGGGGGGGGGATAGTCCTGCTAGAGTACACAGATTATGTGAAAGAAGCGAACAGAATTTTAGGAGATACACACACATATACCATACTTAATAAAGATCCAACTAGTGACATCAAAATAAGTTACCATTCATTAATAGAGAGAGGCAAAACAAAAAATATATTAAACAAAAAGGAATATAATTTCCTTAACATCACACAGTCAAAAATACCTGTGTTTTATTACCTCCCGAAGGTACATAAAGATAAGAAAAACCCGCCAGGGAGGCCCATAATATCTGGGATCGGATCAATATCAAGCCGTCTGTCCCAATACATCGATAGAAATTTACAATCCATCGTACAACAATGCCCTAGCTATTTAAAAGACACCATTAGCATCCTACAGGTCCTTACAAATATTGAATGGAAAGAAGACTTTTTTCTCGTCACGTCAGACGTGACCTCACTATACACCATAATCTCTCATGAAAAGGGATGTTCAGCTACTAGGCTATTTTTAGAACGTTCTCAAAAATTCCATCCAGAACAGGTGGACTTCATAGTTGAAGGGATAGATTGGATACTCCGGAACAATTATTTTTGGTTCGGAGATAACTTCTACCTCCAGCTGTGCGGTACTGCGATGGGCACGAGGTTTGCCCCCAGTTATGCCAATCTCTTTATGTCGCATTGGGAAGACCGCTTCATCTATGGAGATGGCAGATGGGAGGCAAACCTCGTGACCTATCGCAGATATATCGACGACCTGTTCTTTATTTGGAGAGGTGATGAACAATCACTCCTAACTTTTCTATCACACTTAGAATCCAACGACTGGGGAATAAAGTTGACAACTCACTTTAGCAAATCCCAGGTCAATTTTCTCGACCTAAATATATATGTCGAAGATGGAACATTAAAATCAAACACGTTCTTTAAGAAAACAGATGTAAACAGCTACATACAAGAGAGCAGCTGCCATTTTTCACCTTGGCTCTTGAATGCCCCAAAGGCCCAATTACTCAGGATCAAACGCAACTGCACTGATAATCAAGATTTTGAAAACCAGGCATCTGTTATTATACAAAATTTCAGAGAGAAGGGGTATGAGGACACTTTGTTGAATACAGCATATGAAGAAGTTCATATAAAAGATAGGGCATCACTATTAACATATAAAGAAAAGAATATAAATAAGAACCAAAATGACCCTGTATTCATATGCGATTTCAATTGTAAAAACAAACAAGTGAAGAGGATTTTAAATAGATATTGGCCCATCCTTAAGAACGACGACATTTTGAGTTCTATACTAACTGACAAGCCAACTATAGTCTATAGAGGGGTTCCAAGTCTCAATAGAACTCTAGTGCACAATCATATCAAGACAAAAGAAAAAACAAATTTTTTAAACAACCACAAAGGCTTCTTTGGATGTGGGAACTGCACAGCCTGTAAGAACACCTGCAGCAAAAAGAGGCATATCACATCGTTCCCACACCCAAATAATCCGAAACAGAACTTCACAATTAAAGAATTAATTACATGTCATTCGAAAAGAGTGATATACACCATCATTTGTCCGTGTGGTCTTATGTACGTAGGCCGTACGATTCGCCCCCTTCATGTACGTATACAGGAACACGTTAGAAACATAAAGAATGGTTTCGAACAACACAGCCTTTCCTTACACTTTTTAAAATCACACAATAAGGACCCTAGAAACACAAAATTTATGGGGATACAAAAAATCACCCCAAACTGGAGAGGAGGGGATTTTATACAACATATAGGACGAATAGAAATGAGGTGGATCTTCAATCTAAATACCATGCTACCTCATGGATTAAACAGCGATTTTGAAATCTGCCATTTCTTATGATGATATCACAAAAGGTCCTAAACAATGCAACTCAAGCCCAGCCAGCTTATGACATATAAGCGAGACATACATCCAAACCTCTATACCAGCTAAATCTACATTATAAATTCAATAGAGCACTACATTAAGATTTTATTGATTAAAAAGTGTTAAGTAAATCGAGGGCTGTAAAGCCACATATACATCAGAAATACATCTGGAAAAATTCGATGTAAAATCATAGATCTGTAAATAGACTAATCCCTTTGAGCTCATAAGGATTATATATTCCTTTAAATTTCGTGATATAACTATCTAAACTAATATCTATACTATACCAATATTTCCTCTAGTAAGATATCACTTTAAATAATACCAGCAAGAAAATATATACTCATCATCTAGTAGATTGCTTAATGAAGACATTTGTTTATTTATAAATATGTTTGGATACACACTGCTTTCTGGGTGAAGGATATGGTACAAATACAAATGTTAAATGTAGCTAACTTATGTTATAATATAACTCGATTGGAGTATTAATCATACCCTTCTCCATTATCTGGTTTTTTACTTTCCCATCTGTCACACTGTAAGAGAGACTTTCTATGGATACAAAGAGACGTTGTTGCCCATAAACAATATGGCGGCCGCAGATTCACCCATATATGGACAGACGAAATGCGACCGCAACAAGTGATGACGAAAGCGGAAGTGACATAGGCGGAACAGAGCCGCGGCCAATTTCGAAATCGAGGACACCTGAAAAGAGATCTTCAGCGGCGATATAAAAGAAGAACGCGAGCACACAGGACTACACCGATTGATAAAGCCGACCGGCGAAACGCGTCTCGGACAACCCACAGGACTGAGGACTTAGTATATTCATTGTTTTTACTATTTTACTTATACTAGCCTTTTATTTAATAAATTACCTTTTTTACTAACCTCCTCCTGGTGAAGAAACTACTTGTGCTCCAGCCATTCACCCACAGGGTTTTGTGTCCCCTTATAGACACATATGCATATATACTCAGAGCCAGGGTCCAGGCTCTGAATCAGGTGAGCAGTTCACTGTACCCTGTCACCTACACTGCATTATTTGTACATGCTGCACCAAATGTGGTTTTTTGTCTTTTAAAGGAACAACAGTACCATTCCTACATCCACCTAGAGGGTTTTGTGTCCCCACATAAACACATACGTCCATATACTCAGAGCCAGTATTCAGGCTCTGTATCAGGTGAGCAGTTCACTGTATCCTGTCACCTATACTGCAACATCTTTATATGCTGCACCAAATTTTTGGTTTTTTTGTCTCTTAAAGGAACAGCGCTACCATTCCTCCAGTGTAAGGTTCCGTGTTATCCCAAACACGCCTGCAAAAGTGATCTGAGCCTATCCAGATAAGGCTCAGAACCATGTGAGTGGATCCATATCTTTCTTCACCACTCTATCATTTATTTTAACATATCACACGATATTATTCTTTCTCATCCCCTGCTCTAGGTTATCTACACGGCCTAAAAGAGGGGGGTGAGTTATCTCACTTTCGAGCGCTCCACCTATAGACTGGGGTTGATTTATTAACCACACAGTCAAATACTATAGAAGTTCTTCATTCTTGCTGTTTCGAAACTGAGAATTCATTTTCTACTATCAGGATAAATATTATGTAAATTTGTTATAATGTACATTATATCTATCAGCAACAGTCTATCTGATTCAGCGTATTCATGAAATCAATTATTTGTTGTTCAGTAAATAATTACTTTAAAAGTTTTGCATTTCAGTCAAATATTATCTAGTGATCATTTAAAATCCTGCTAACAGGACCATTTGTATGACATATGATTTAAAAAAATATATATAAAATTAATGATTATTTTCAGTATTTAAAAAAGTGTTTCAGCTGATCACATCGAGTACCAACACAGAGTGAAGGCAGAAGCAAAATAATTTTATAGGAGCATTTGCTAACTTATTTAGCTTGGGTCAGAAGATCAGTTGTAATGATATTTGTCTACAGTTGCTTTCCACAGGCTCTTCACTTCATTCACAGCATTTGAGCCATGTGTTCACCATAAACGGACATAGCAAAGAGGTCCAGGCACACATAATGGGATTCCAAACGCAACATTTTGACTTAGCAGAGCCTTTATCAAGCCATAAATGTTGCCTTTCATAACCAATGAAGATGTGCCCTTGTGTTCCCGGACCACTTTTTCTATTTTCATTGTAAACAATACTTGTTATGTATTAGTGGAGTGCCAACAGCAGAACTGAATGAACAATACTTCTTATGTTATGTCACTGTTGTCCCTGTTGCACCAAGTGAGGATCCTAATATAAAGCATATGTAGTTCTCAACCCTCTGTCCAAAATGGAGACCTTTCCTCTTCTCGGCTCATCATGGAATGTTTATTTTGTTCTTCAAAAGACAGAGCGGGGTGTCTCAAACTGAAACTGTTGGGAAACTAGCAGTTTTGTCTCAAGAAGGGGGTCAGCTATGTCTACAGCTCGTCATCACTGATAACTAATAGATTCTTATATGCAATGAATGTGTTAATTACTCTGAAAAGTTCACTGTATCTACAGGGAGACTGTACAGTAAGTTCACATATACTGAGAAAGTATAGTTATGAAATGTTTTCCTGTGACTCTAGGGTTGAGAAAGAAAGGGCTACATTACACACATATGAGATTGTAATATGTGTCATACAATCACATCTCACTCTAAATATATGTATAGTTAAATATATAAAATTCAATTAGATGTAACACTTGTATTTGCACTGCAATATAACCCATTAATATAATGCTCTCTGCTGCTCTCCCAGGTTATGGATCCAGTAAGGAAAGCACAGATGTGTAAATAATTTTGAAAGTGGTCTTGCACATTTAGAGTAGGTGATGTGAAAAAAAAAAACAGCTGTGATTTATTGCTTAGTATTCATAATGTAAATAGGTTGTTTCCTTAAATGTCCTAAGACTATAATGATATTCATATTATGTAGATAGCCAAAATGATATTGTTACCACTTATGTAATCTGAATTGTATTTTGCATAAAAATTGACGGTAAAAAAAAATAGCTTACAATTTCTTTCTTTTTTCTTCTTTTTTTTAAATTCTTTATTTTTATTGTGCAGGTAGGTACATGTCATTCACAAATGCCACAACAGCGTACTTATATAGTCATACAGGTTTAACGATGGCATGAGTGTGTGCACATTTTTTTAAGTATTAACAAGCTCAATAAAACATTTAACATTAGCGGAGAGTAAATGCACAGTAGTTTAGTATGTGTGTGGGTTAGGTGTCTTTTGCAGGAGACTACTGCAGTATATTGAATGCTGGAGTATACACATCTGCCTGAGAAACAAGGCTGGAGGTTCACGTGTACAAACGACAGACATGAAAATCGTTAATTAGGTAGAATGGGTAAGTAACAAAATAAGCTAGCTAGGTGAGGTCTGATGCTTGGTTGCCGCCGGGTATTTAACTTTGTGGTGACTGAGAATAGCCCTCATGATGCTAGGGACAAATGATGCTAGATACCATGTTAACAAACAATGAGAAATTACGGTAACGCTATGCTTAACAACTGATTATATACTAAAAGAAGAGAGTCATTGCGCGCTACATGTATGTATGCTAGAGGACGTTTTAGACAGAGCTAAGCAAAAAGAAAAACAAAACACAATAAGGCACTGATATTATCCACTGTGTTAGGCTGTCTACTAGCGAATATGTCGGCATGAATAGGTCAGTTCACTTAGAGATCTGGGGAGTACCATAGGACCATGTAATGTCCCTGTATGAGCACAGTCCATCTCTGGTGTATGGTATCCCAGTCAGCCGATACCGACCCTTGAGGCTTGGCAGGTGGGCCGTGGGTATTGGGGTGTTGGCGCTGTGGCAAGAGTTCGCCACCTTTATGCCTTGGTGAGGTTCCCCACCCGAGTCCGTCGCCAGTTGAAGGCTTTTCTTTGGCCGGGGGATTCCGGCATTGTCGAGTGGCAGGTGAAATGTGCGGGCTTGGTCTCACTCTGGTGCGTGTGAGGGCGACAGCCGCTGCCTGGGAGGTATGTCGTCGTTTCCCGCTGTTTTGAGCTCCGAGGAAGGCGCTGTCTGGGGGCTCGGGATGGGCCTCTGCTCAGAAGGCGGCGAGTAGCTGGGCAGATCCATGCCGCAACACTTTTCATCGCCAGCTTGAAGTGCCGACCCTGTGTGTGGAGCGATGTCCAGAGTCTGGAGCGAAGCCGGTAAAAGAAATCTAGGGTGCACTTGGGTGGTTCGGTGAGGGTGTTTCATGTCGCCATCTTGTGTGCGCCCCTGTAGTCCCGCGCATTTGCGGGTTCAGTCGCTTGGTTGAGCCGCGTTGTGGGGGTAGTCGTCCCCAGCGAGGACCGGGATATCCCCAGCCGGTCCAGAGGGGGGGGCAGCGGGGCAACCTCCGAGTGGTGCATATAAACAGGTCCCGTGCTGGGGGATCGGCCGCCTCCCCCACGCTTCAGGCTCCGCTTCGGTGTAGGCCGCATGGCCGGTGAGGGTGCTCATTTGGCGTATCGATATGGGACAGGTATCATTCTGTTACCCGTGTAGTCTGGTGTCGGTTTCTGGGCACTTTGTGCTGCTGGCATGGTCGTGCAGGATACTCAGATTTGTGCTCGATGGCTTGGGAGCCCTCATGGAGCACGTCCGGCCATCTTGGCAGTCAGGCCCCGCCCTTAGCTTAAAATTTAAATTCTACATTTGGCCAGATCAGTGGGTTCCAAACCAGTCAGCATGGCCCACCAACAATCCAGGATTTATGCATTTTCCTGTTTTATTCCAATGGAGACACTGACAAAACCTGGCCTGTTCGAGGATCTTGAGGACCGGTTTAGGAAACACTGGTCTAGATTAATCATTAGTATGAACATGGGTGACATTTTATTCCTAAATATTTATACCTCAATGCCATCACAATATAACCCCTTAACACGAGTTACGGATGAGGTCTGTCACTCAGGGGAAACCCTTAATGACGAGTGACGGACCTCGTCTGTCACGCGGTAAAATTAACCCCAGATCGCCGCAATCGCGGCGATCGCGGGGTTAATGGTGCTCCGGTCTGTCTCTGTATTAGAGGCAGACCGGGAGCACCGGATCGGGCTGTCCCAGCACATGTGCCCGCTCTGACAGCATGTCAGAGCGAGCACATGTGCGGTGTATACTCACCTTCCGCCTCACTGCACTTCCGGGTTCAGTGCGAAGTGCAGGGAGACGGAGCAGTGCTGATCCTGCCCCCTGTGTAAAAAAAAAATAGTTCTTTTAAAATCCCACCCCCCTTTACCATTTTAATATAAAATTAACCCCTTCCCTGCCAATTGATCACTGACTACAGTGATCAATTGGCAGGGAATGCATTTTACTATGATCTGATTTTTTTTTAACCCCTGAGGGTTAATTCTTTTTTTTTAACCCTCAGGGGTTAAATTTATTTTATTAATTAATTTAAGTATTTTAAAATTATATATTTAGCTAGCTGGGAGAGTGGAAGTTAGTGGGGAATTGGGGGATTTGGTGTTAGGCTAACTAGGGGTTAACGTTAAAAAAGTTTTAAAATAAGCTTTAAAAAGTAAAAAATTAAGTTAGAAAAGTTAATAACGTTTAAGTAAAAACAAAAAAAAACCTTTACCCAGTCCAAATAAAAATTAACCCCTTCCCTGCCAGTCGATCACTGCCTACACTGATCAAAACACAGATCACAGTATTATACTGTAATCTAATTTTTTTTAACCCCTGACGATTAACTTTTATTTATTTTTTAATCCTCAGGGGTTCAATCTATTTAATTAACTAATTTAAATATTGTATAATTAAATATTTTTTTCTAGCTGGGGTGGGTGGGAGTTATGGGAAAATGGGGAATTTACGGTTAGTGCTGCTTACTGCTAGTTAGGGGTTAACGGTAAAAAAAAAGCTTAGAAAAATTTTAAATCTGTAAAAAAAAGTTTTAAGAAAGTTTATGAAAGTTTAAAAAAATTAATAAGCAAAACAAAAGTTTAAAAAATAGTTTTAAGAGGGCGGAGCCAACTGCCGAACCGACAGGTCGCATCCACAGAGAGCTCCCGGCGAAATTGACCTAAAAGACCCCAAAAAAACCCGACATATCACCCCCAAAAGCGGACCAGCCACCTACATAGGCAGTGAACATGGGCAGGAAGAGCAAGAAACCCAAGCCCGATCCACCCCGACAGGGCACCAGCATAGGGGACCTGTGGCGGCGAGCGCATGGTGCCTCAGAGCCTGTCATGGCCGCCTACATGGACGACTTGGAAGATTCAGACGACTTGCTCTCCGAGCCGGACGAGATATGCCTGCCCGCGATGCGGGCACCGGAGAAACCTACCGTAAACCCTTCTATGCAACCCGACACAGCTCCGGTCACGAAATCGGAAATGAAGGAGCTGCTGGCAGAACTCCGACGAGGCTTTCAGGAGGACGTGGCGGACATGCGGCGGGACATCAAAGGCCTCACCGATCGCGTGGCAACCGTGGAGCACAACTCCCACACGCATACTAGGCAGATAGCCTCACTCCAGCAGGAGACGAAAATGTTGCAACAACAACAAATAAAGGTGGAACAGGCCATGGCAGCAATGGAAGACTCCAGACGCGCCCAGAACCTCAAGGTAAGGGGCATAGCCGAATCAGTCCCTGAAGCTGAACTCCCCCACCTAGTGAGGCGTCTGGTGAGCACAATATTGCCGCCAAAGCAGGCCAAAGGAGTAGGCCTAGAGGGCATATTTAGGATCCCTAAACCACCCACGGCCCCACCAGCAGCAACCAGGGACCTAATCATTAAATTCCACAAGCGACAGGACAAGGAATCCATACAGGCCGCAATCCGAAACACCGCGCCGATCGTCTTCGAGGACATGACCTTATTAAATTATTTTGACCTATCAAGGGGGACTATGGCCTGGCGATCTACCCTGAAACCCTTCACCACCCTGCTCCGCGAGAACGACATCCAATACAGATGGCGCTCACCCTGTAAACTCCAAGTGCTACACGGAGCGGCCACACATCTAGTACAGGACTTGCAGGAGGCTGAAGCCCTCCTCCCCACCCTAGGCCTTCCAGCGGACGCCATGCGGCGACAGCGTACAACCCACAAGCCACACAGATGGAATCCTGCTACCTCCGAACCCTTTGTTCCAGGCGGACCTGTCCGCACTACGCAGACTGTCACGACCGCCTGAATCCTTCAGGAGGGGACTGTCCAACAACTAAAGCGGCAAATGATGTGAATGCCTTATTGTTCGCATTTACCTATCTCTTCTGCTCCAATTAATGTTCTCAGATAGCATTCTCAATCTGTATTTTGTGTAAAGTACTACGTTATAAGCGAATGTTCAGGGGATGGGTCCCGGGGACGCACCCGCCATAAAGGCTACAGTATGCACCGTAAGCCATGCCTTAGACTATGCACGCGCGGCTCCATTGCATAATTTTTACCGAGCCTATAAGCCACTGCTCAACTACACCCCAGCGCAGACAAAGGCAGTGAGATAGCGCAGCGGACTCCGCACAGTAAACCAAACACCTATAGGTACTGATATTTGCAGACTCGCATTTTAGTTACTTTAGTTTTAGTTTTTCTGTCTATAGACCTAGCTCGATTAGCTTAGTAAAATACATGCATAATTGACACACAACGTGCTTAGCGAAACAAGAGTGTAGACCTTATTCGGGCCCGCGCACTGGACGAGCGAGACCGCTTTGTAATCTGCAGGGCTATTGACCTTATCTTGTGTTCAATTTTGTATTAACCCGTTGTACCTCCTTGACTAACCTGTTCTTCAAATAATACATACTTAAAAATGTGCCGAAACCCTTATGCCACAGAAGCTCAGTTAATGTATCTTAATTTTTACTGCATAACTTAAAAAGTACTGTATACCATTATGCCACGTTATGCCGGCTTGTGACTGCTATTGTGGCTGACCAAGCCGATTGTTATATAATGCACAACAAAAATAAAGAATTCAAAAAAAAAAAAAATAGTTTTAAAAAGTTTAAAAAAAGTTAAAAAATACATTTAAAAATGCTCATTACCACTACACCTAGAACAAACTAGAGAAAAAATGATCCCACGCTAAGGTTCAAAATATGCCTTTTGAATTACCCCAGGGTGTATTCTTTAATAAATAGTATGTGTTTGTGGGGAAGTTTCAATAACCAACCATCTAAACTACTCCAAATTGGAACATGCACACAGATTAAAACTTCAAAGTTAGAAAAAAAACTGAATGGCTGCGTCTCAAATGTGCCCCTTCAACATCCACATATACCTGGCAAAGTTACATACGGGGCTATTGCTGTACTCAGACCACATAGCTGAGTAACATATGAAGTATTATATAGTCGTAGCACACATAACGTTTGCAAAATATACTGTGCAAACTCACTTTGTGTGTCTAAAAGGCAGAAAAAACGCTTATTACCACTACACCTGGTACAAGCTAGCGGAAAAATGATCCCAGGCTAAGGTTCAAAATATGCCTTTTGAAATACCCTGGGATGTCTTCTTTAAGAAATGGTATGCCTTTGTGGGGTAGTTTGAATTTAAAACCTGTGAAGATGCTTGCAAATTGCACGTAGGCCCAGCGTCAAAATTCAAAGTTCTTTAAAAACTGATATAGCTTGGTCTCCTATATGGCACTGTAGCTTCACAAAATAGTGCCAAAGACATTCATTGGGGATGTCTTTTTACTCAGAAGACTTAGCTGAGCATAATTTGGGGGTTTTGAACTTAGTGGCACATATGAAATATACAAAATGCCGAGCAAAAATGCAATCCGTATGTAAAAAAATGCCCAAAATTATTTTTTACCACATACTTTGGCATATAATGGTGAAAAAATGGGGGCATGCTAAGGCACAATATGCACCTTATGATATACCCTGGAGTGTCTACTTTTACAAATGGTAGGCCTTTGTATTTTTTTTTTTTTGAACAGTCAAACTGTTATAATGACCCAAATGGAAGCATAGACTCATTAAATCCGTCTCTCAAAATTCTACTGTGAATACTGAAAAGGACAGGTCTCCTGTATGGCACTGACGCTTCACGAAATAGTGCCAAAGACATACAATGGGGGTGCCATTTTACCCAGAAGACTTAGTTGAGCATAATTTGGGGGGTTTGAACTTAGTGGCACATATGAAATATACAAAATGTCCAGCAAAAATGCAATCCGTATGTAAAAAATGACCAAAATTATTTTTACCATATACTTTGGCATATATTGGTAAAAAAAAATGGGGGCATGTTAAGGCACAATATGCACCTTATGAGATACCCTGGAGTGTCTACTTTTACAAATGGTAGGCCTTTGTGGTTTTTTTTTGAACAGTCAAACTACTATAATACCCCAAATGGAAGCATAGGTTCATTAAATCAGTTACTGAATCAGAATACTGAAAAGGACAGGTCTCCTATATGGCACTGTAGCTTCACAAAATAGTGCCAAAGACATACAATGGGGTTGTAATTTTACTCAGCAGATGTAACTGAACACAAAATAAAACTTTGTACAGGAATAGCACACACCAACTTTACAAAATACACATGAGAAGTTCTTTGTTATAAGTTTGTGTGCCAAAACCCCCAAAAAACACAATTTTACTCCAATATTTAGCAGAGATTGGCGGTGAAATGTCTACGTAGAAAGTGTCAAAACAACCTTCGGTAAATAGCCTGTGGTGTCTACTTTATATAAATATATACTTTTGTGTGGCAATTTTGTTTTCTTTTATGGCTATTAAGCTTACAAGACAAACATATCACATTCTAAAATCGCTCCACATTAAAAGTTTATTTTACTCCTTGTGCTTTGTGACCTGTAACTACCAAAAAAAAACTTAAAATCCCAGACACATTATATATTCTGTAAATCAGAACAACTAAATGAATTTATTTTTAATTACTTTCCTTAACCTGCACTAATTGTGCACACATTATTATTGAAAAAACTGTAAAAAAAAATACAAAATTCTTATTTTTTTTGCATTTAATTAGTGCAGGTTAAAGAAAGCAATTAAAAATAAATTCATTTAGTTGTTATGATTTACAGAATATATAATGTGTCTGGGATTTTAAGTTTTTTTTTGGTAGTTACAGGTCACAAAGCACAAGGAGTAAAATAAACTTTTAATGTGGAGCAATTTTAGAATTTGGTATGTTTGTCTTGTAAGCTTAATAGCCATAAAAGAAAATAAAATTGCCACACAAAAGTATATATTTATATAAAGTAGACATCACAGGCTATTTACCTAAGTTTGTTTTGACACTTTCTACATAGTCATTTCACCGCCAACCTCTGCTAAATATTGGAGTAAAATTGTGTTTTTTGGGGGTTTTGGCACACAAACTTATAACAAAGAAATTCTCATGTGTATTTTGTAAAGTTGGTGTGTGCTATTCCTTAACAAAGTTTTATTTTGTGTTCAGTTACACCTGCTGAGTAAAATTACACCCCCATTGTATGTCTTTGGCACTATTTCGTGAAGCTACAGTGCCATATATGAGACATGTCCTTTTCAGTATTCACAGTAGATTTTTGAGAGATGGATTTAATGAGCCAATGCTTCCATTTGGGGTATTATAACAGTTTGACTGTTCAAAAAAATACCACAAAGGCCTACCATTTGTAAAAGTAGACACTCCAGGGTATCTCATATGGTGCATATTGTGCCTTAACATACCCCCATTTTTTCACCAATATATGCCAAAGTATGTGGTAAAAAAATATTTTGGTCATTTTTTACATACGGATTACATTTTTGCTGGGCCTTTTGTATATTTCATATGTGCCACTAAGTTCAAACCTCCCAAATTATGCTCAGCTAAGTCTTCTGAGTAAAATGACACCCCCATTGTATGTCTTTGGCAATATTTTGTGAAGTTACAGTGCTGTAAAAGAGACATGACAAGTTTACGTTTTTAAGTGTGAATTTTCATGGAGGGTTTTGATGTGTCTGTGTTCCACTTTGGAGCACTTGAGCAGGCTACATATTACAACTACACCATAAAGGCATACCATTTCTTAAAGAACACATCCCAGGGTATTTCAAAAGGCATATTTTGAACCTTAGCGTGGGATCATTTTTCCGCTAGCTTGTACCAAGTGTAGTGGTAATAAGCGTTTTTTCTGCCTTTTTGACACACAAAGTGAGTTTGCACAGTATATTTTGCAAACCTTATGTGTGCTACGACTGTAAAATACGTCATATGTTGCTCAGCTATGTTGGCTGAGTACAGCAATACCCCCGTATGTACCTTTGTCAGGTATATGTGAATGTTGAAGGGGCACATTTGAGACGCAGCCATTCAGTTTTTTTCTAACTTTGAAGTTTTACGCTGTGTCCATGTTCCATTTTGGAGTCGTTTAGAAGGATTGGTTATTGAAACTTCCCCCCAAACACATACTATTTATTAAAGAATACACCCTGGGGTAATTCAAAAGGCATATTTTGAACCTTAGCGTGGGATCATTTTTTCTCTAGTTTGTTCCAGGTGTAGTGGTAGTGAGTATTTTTTAATGTATTGTTTTACTTTTTTAAACTTTTTTAACTTTTTAAAACTAATTTTTAAACTTTTGTTTTGCTTATTTTTTTTAAAAAACTTTCTAAACTTTCTTAAAACTTTTTTTTTTTACAGATTTAACATTTTTCTAAGCTTTTTTTTTACCGTTAACCCCTACCTAGCAGTAAGCAGCACTAACCGTAAATTCCCCATTTTCCCATAACTCCCACCCACCCCAGCTAGCAAAATATATAATTATAAAATATTTAAATTAATTAATTAAATAAATTGAACCCCTGAGCGTTAATAAATAAATAAAAGTTAATCCTCAGGGGTTAAAACAAATTAGATTACAGTATAATACTGTGATCTGTATTTTGATCACTGTAGGCATTGATCGACTGGCAGGGAAGGGGTTAATTTTTATTTGGACTGGGTAAAGGCGGGTGTCTTTTTTATTTTTTACTTAAACGTTATTAAAACTTTTTTTAAAAAGTAATTTTTAACTTTTTTTTTTTTAATTCTTTATTTTGATGTGCAAGAAAGTAATAACATACAGGCTGGTAGCGCCACAATAGCATCTACAATCTTAACCCCTTCAGGACGGAGTCAATAGTACACGTTCTGATCAAAACAAAACGTAAACAAAAACTGGAATTTGCGCTATATGTCTGTTCACCCGTAGTTCCCCTCTTTCATATTATATGCACCCACACTTATTATATATCATTTTGTTCAGGAGAAACAGGGCTTTCATTTTATATCAAATATTTATATATGAAACATAATTTATTATGAATAAAATTTAAAAAACTGTGAGAATTTTTTTTTTTTTTCTTTTAATTTGTAGTTCCGCCTCACATTTTAGCTGTACATGTCATAATACTGTTAGGTTTTACTGCAACAAAAAGCACATATTTGTAATCAGCGATGTCTCACGAGTACAACAGTACCCCCTATTAACAGGTTTTATGGTGTTTTGGAAAGTTACAGGGTCAAATATAGAACGTTCCATTTTCAAATTGAAATTTGCCAGATTAGTAATGTTACCTTTGAGACAGTGTGGTAGCCCAGGAATGAGAATTACCCCCATAATGGCATACCATTTGAAAAAGTAGACAACCCAAGGTATTGAACGTGGGGTATGTTTAGTCTTTTTTTAGTAGCCACTTAGTCACAAACACTGGCCAAAGTTAGCGTTCATATTTGTTTTTGTGTGAAAAAAGCAAAAAACTAATATTTGGCCAGTGTTTGTGACTAAGTGGCTACTAAAAATGACTGGGCATACCCCATTTGCAATACCTTGGGTTGTCTACTTTTGCAAATGGTATGCCATCATGGGGGTAATTCTTATTCCTGGGCTACCATACGATCTCAAAGGCAACATAACTAATCTGGCAAATTTCAATGTCAAAAAAATGAAATGCAAGCCTTATATGTGACTCTCTAACTTTCCAAAACACCATAAAACCTGTACATGGGGGTTACTGTTATTCTCGGGAGACTTCACTAAACACAAATATTAGTGTTTTAAAACAGTAAAACATATTACAACAATAATATAGTCCATAAAAGTGCCATTTGTTTGAAAACAATGCAAAAAACTTCACTTTTACTTAAAATATCATTGTTTTAATAAAATTTACCAGTTTTAAACACTAATATTTGAGTTCAGCGAAGTCTCCCGAGTAAAACAGTACCCCCTATGTACAGGTTTTATGGTGTCTTGGAGAGTTACAGGGTCAAATATAGTGCTTGCGAATTAAATTCGCTGCACTTTCTCCCTGTGTTGTCAGGCATGTCAATCAAATTTTAATTAATCAAATGACATAATTATGTTAAAAAATGACTTAAATATATACGTAGAATTTTAATATATATGCATTTATAGGTATTTAAATTCTACGTGCATACTAATGTAATCTTTTATGTAATTATATGTATTTATCTCTATATATATATTTGCGGTTATTTGCATTTTATATATAGATAGATATATATATAGAATGTCATTCTAAGTGTATTATGTTACCAATATATATATATTAATAGCAAAATACAGTTAGAATGAAATTACATATGCATATATAATTTATTTTAAATTTTGTTTCAATATTTTATTTATTTATTTTATTATTTTATTTATTTATTATTGTAATTAGACGTATTTATATATAATATATGTGTATATATCTATTATATATATAATATATATACATATTATATATATGTAACGTCATTCTAAGTGTATTTTAATATTAATATATATACTTATATTAGTATTAAAATACACTTTGTATGACGTTACATATATATAATATGTATATATATTATATATATAATATATATACATATTATATATATATATATATAAATACTTTTAATTTAATTTTACACATGTTTAATAAATTTTTTTACACTACCTACCAGCAGGGGGACTGTCTAATATTTTAGACAGTCCCCCTGCTGGCAGATCCATAGCCAGCTATAGGGGGCCATGTGATCGCTCTTTGAGAGCGATCACATGGCCCCCGGGGGCCTCATTTGCCGGAGGGGGGCTGCCTGGGCTGTCAGGCAGCCCCCCAGAAGAGGATCGCGGCGGAGGTAAGTAGCTGCGATCTTCTGGGGGCTTAAGCCGTTACGGCGTTCTATGCCGCCGCAACGGCTTTAAAGCCCATTAAAGCCGCGACGGCATAGAACGCCGTAACGGCGTTAAGGGGTTAATGTGGTCAAACATTTGTGTACAGTGTTATGGCATGAGGGACAATTGCACTTTTTTTTAAAGTTAAAGAAACAGGCTTCAGCATAGATTTTATAACACTTTGAGTAATAAATGTAGTAATGCAAGCTCTGGTATTTGAAACAGGCTAGGTACATGCTGGTTAGTTCTAATGAATTATTCTAACGTTTAGTAACAGTAGCTTGAGGTTAAGAATTAAAGTATACGTCGTCGCTTTAGTTTCGGACCCTTGATGTAGTGTCGCTTAACTTATGCTTAAGTGAGGGATGTATATTGGTATAGTTGTTAAACATACTATGTGATTCCCTTAGAGAATAGTTATCTAGAGACTGGCTGGTTAGATTTTGCTCATGTTTACAGGGGGGTTTAGAGGTACCCTAGCGGATGGAGTATACCAGCATGTGGAAGATTACAATCAATAATGGCACAAAGTTCATGAGGGTAAGATGGTTGTATGCAAGACCGTCTCTGTGGTAGAAAGTCCCTCTTTAGGTAGGTGAGTTACCCCCTTCAGCTGCCGATGTGTTGTACCAGGATGCCCGGTCTGCTGCCGGTCTCTGGGTGCAGGGCAGGTTCTCTGCTGTGTTCCTGCTGCCTGTGAGGATCCAAGAGGGGTTTGGGCGATGGCTTGTTTGCTTCTCCCTGTGCAGGTAAGCTCCCCAGTGCAGTGGTGGTTGCGTGCTGCTGATGCTTGTGTGTGGAGTTTCGTTTCCCTACCCAGAGGAGGGAGGAAATACCGGGACCCCGCTGGAGGCTTCTGAGGGTGGTATTAGCAAAGGTGGGTGGCTTGTTGGGGTTCGAGGGAGCCTGCAGGTGGATGGCTGCAGAAACGATCTGTGCTGCAGGTGTTTACGGTCCGCTCGTTGTACTGCCGCTGCGGGTAAGAGGTCTGTGCAGGCCCTGGTCTCAGCATCATCCCACATGGTCTCCGCCATCTTGGCATCAGTGCCTGTAGTGCGGATCTTGGCTGTGTTGCCTTGCTGGTTTTGCTGGTGGGGACCGGGATCACCCCCCCGGTCCATAGGGGGGGGCTATGGGGCCGGTTCCCCGCGGTCTGACTCTTAGCGCTGAACGGCAGGCGGCAGGGCAGCGGCCGTCCGCCCCGCTCACCGCCGGAGTAGGCCTCGGTAGAGCCAGTGAGGGATCCTCCTCTAGGGGACTGAAGCCCGTTCGGCCAGCCTCACCCTAGATCCAGTGCTCTCCGCCCGCTGAGGGCCCCCCTTGTCGGATGATTTTGTGCCAGGATTCATGTTTTTTTAAGCCTATTCGGACTTAGGCTGCAGGAGCTGGTCGCGCCGTCGACCATCCAGCTCGGCGGTCCGGCCCCGCCCCCGTAATTTTTAACTTTTTAAACCTTATTTTAAAACTTTTTTTAATGTTAACCCCTAGTTAGCCTAACTCAAAATCCCCAAATTCCCCACTAACTTCCACCCACCCCAGTTAGCTAAATATATAATTTTAAAATATTTAAATTAATTAATAAAATAAATTTAACCACTGAGTAAAAAAAATAATAATTAACCCTCAGGGGTTAAAAAATAAAATCAGATGACAGTAAAGTGTAATCCCTGCCAATTGATCACTGTAGTCAGTGATCAATTGGTAGGGAAGGGGTTAATTGTTTATTAAAATGGGTAAAGGGGGGTGGGATTTTATTAAAACTTTATTTTTTTTACACAGTGGGCAGGATCAGCACTGATCCGTCTCCCTGCACTTCACACTGAACCCGGAAGTGCAGGGAGGCGGAAGGTGTGTATACACAGCACATGTGCCCACTCTGACATGCTGTCAGAGCGAGCACATGTGCTGGGACAGCCCGATCCCGTGCTCCCGGTCTGCCTCTAATACAGAGGCAGACCGGAGCACCATTTACCCCACGATCGCCGCGATTGCGGCGATCTGGGGTTAATTTTACTGTGTGACGGACGAGGTCCGTCACCCGTCGTTAAGGGTATCCCCAGGATGACGGACCTCGTCCGTCACCCGTCCTGAAGGGTTTAAGTTATCCAACAGAAGGGTTACATTTTTTTGTATCTTATATTAGTAACTATGTTTTGTTTATGATAGGGTAAGATTAACCTTCCAATATAAAACTGGGTTACATTATTTTAGCTTATTTTAATTACTTAAAATACTGTACAGTAATTACCTAAAATACATTGCATATTTATTGTGAAGGCCAGTTGTATTTTACTTACAATTTTGATTAGCTTTCTTTGTAACAATATCCTATAGACTTTAACCCCTTAAGGACTGGACTGTTTTTGTGATGTTGTACATTTGCGACCAGGCCTCTTTTTACACTTTTGTGGTGTTTGTGTTTAGCTGTAATTTTCCACTCTCTCATTTACTGTTCCTATACAAATTATATGTTGTTTTTTTCAGGACAAAAAAGGCTTTCTTTACATACCATTATTTATATAATCTCATGTAATTAAATTTAAAAAAAATAAAAAATATGAAAAAATGAAAAAATACATGTTTTTTGACTTTTACTTGAAATATCTTTTACTCATCTACAAAAGCAAATAAAAAAAATGCTAAATAGATTCAAAATGTTGTCCTGAGTTTTAAAATACCCAGTGTTTACCTGCTTTTTTTGCTTTTTTTTGCAAGTTATAGGGCTATAGGTACAAGTAGGATATTGCGGTTTCAAAACATACATTTTTTCAAATTTAGCAATAGTGACATTGTAACACATTGTATTATCTGTCAAAAATCTCTGAATAACACCCCACATGTACATTTTTTTTTTAAAGTAGACAACCCAGGGCATTCAATATGGGGTATGTCCAGTCTTTTTTAGTAGCCACCTAGTCGCGAACACTGGCCAAAGTTAGCGTTCATATTTGTTTGTGTGTGAAAAAAGTAAAAAACTAAATTGAACGCTAATTTTGGCTAGGGTTTGTGACTAAGTGGCTACTAAAAAAGACTGGACATACCCCATTTGCAATACCTTGGGTTGTCTTCTTTTGCAAATGGTATGCCATCATGGGGGTAATTCTCATTCCTGGGCTACCATACGCTCTCAAAGGCAATGTAACCAACCTGGCCATTTTCAATGTAAAAATATTTGACCCATATATTTGACCCTGTAACTTTCAAAAACACTATAAAATCTGTACATGGGGGCTACTGTTAAACTCGGGAGCACTGCCGATCGTTGCCGGGAGAACGACGGCAATCGGGTAAGTAACTAAGACCGTTAGGACGGTTCAGGACCGTCATCGGTCGGCAATGCAAAAATTACGATGACGGTCCTGAACCGTCCTCGGTCCTTAAGGGGTTAAACTAAAGTTAATGGGTACAATATTCACTGAAAAACTATATGTTCTATAAATATTTATCAAAACATGGCAGAAAGTGTCAGAACTCAACTGGGAAATACAAAGGTCAGACATGATGATCCCTGAAAACTGTCCTTACGGTTTTCACGCTTGTATTAGACTGTGTCCAAAAAGCCAAGTAGAGAAAAAAATATATATTAATTTTTCCTTTGAGTTAACAATTTGAAAACATGAATCTTTAGTGAGTGCATTTTCTATTGTAAGCCACAATTAATTATTAACAGTAAACAAGTTGGGTAAATTGTTGATGTCATCTTATTTTGCATAGATAGATTCTAGAATTTCAGTTTCTTTCTAAATTATGGTATAGAGTAGGGGTAGAAAACCTTCCGACATGCCACATGTTGTAAACTAATCTGCCATAATGCTCTTACTGCCCGAGGGGAGATGTAGTCCACAACACATGGAGTGCTGAAGGTTCCCTACTCCTAATATATTCAAGCAAACATTTGAAGATCAGAATTGAGCCCACCTAGTTGTAAAGCTATGAGTAGGGCACGGATTTGACACTTAAAGGGTTATCATATGGTCACTAAGTAATGAATACTTTACATTGTACTTGTAGATTATAGCATAACATTTTAAGTTTTTAGATAAACACACAATGCCCACAGTTTAAAAAGTCACAAACATAGCATTTCAGGTTGGATAGATTAGTAGATAGATAGATAGACAGACAGACAGACAAACAGATATCGCTAAAATGATGGTCTACTCATTTCAATTGAAAAAATATTAGTGAGCAATTAGTATCATATTTCTCTCCTGGTATCAATGTGCAAAGCACAATAATGACAAAATAAAAATAATCACAAATAAAAAAAAAAATCAATTGCCTAAATTTAGAAAATAGAATTACATTTTTTATTTGTGAATACAAATGAGCCATCTCACATGGCACATGTGAAACTATTATGTACTTGACACCTTCTGTCTGTCTGTCTCTTTACTGCCTCTCATTCAACATTTTTTAAGTGTTTACATTATATCTATTCAATAGTAAGCTTTTCTATGTCATTTGTGCTGTATAAATCTCTTCAAAAATGAGAGATCAAGGCAATCTTCTGGTCTTTCTTTTTGATAAATAATAATAATAATAATAATAATAATAATAATAATAATAATAATAATATAAACAATAACATACAACCTACGACATTTGTTTTTTTTTTCACCTTTCCATATCATAAATATAACATTAAATAAATAAATCAGCACACATATTTTATTACAATTAATAATGTTTATTCTTTATGAAATATCATGTAATACTTAAAAAACAGTATGTTTCACTAAAGTATGCTTTAAAAAAAAAGGTATACGTTTACTGTTTACACTTAGACAAAATTACATACATACATTATTTTATTATAAGACATGGTTCTTAACCATAATGGTATTAATATACTATAAATACAAATTTTCATTATTATTATTTTTATTTTTTTTTTTGGGGGGGGGGAGGGGATATACAGAATATATAAATGAAGACAGTGCAAGATTGTGAAGGTGAATTTAATAAACTTACTTGTAAACATTTTAATGACTATCCTCCTCTTTCCTTACCATAAAAACAGACTGTATGACCTGCATACATGAAAGGATAATTATAATACCTAATATAAATAGTGTTAACTAAGGAAGTATGTAAATAGATATTTGGACAGGTGGTATTCACTATGTCTCCTACATAGGTAGTTGACCGATTCACTCCTTGTCATAGCAAACATTATAAATAAACCTACAAATACATTTTCTTTACCATTTTACTTTCCATATAACTTTATATTTGTTTAGATCACAAAGAATAAGCGATCTTTATTACATTTCAAAAGTATACAGGAGTATGTAACCATGTCATTATTGATTTCGACTCTTTATAGAGTGGGCAATAATGTTTAGCTCTAAAAAGTGGAGAAAATATTTTTTAAATGGAAGGAGTCACAAATGGAGGTTGCCTGCTGGTTCAACTGGATGCCATGGTTGTTACCCTACTTTTAGTACTTTGGACACTTTTTAGAACAAAAAACCTTGATAAATCTCCCTCAATATTTAAGAGAAAAAAGGGAATATCTATGAGAGTGATCTTTTCAAATGACTAAAAGGGAGTGTTTTTAGAACAGAGCAATTTAATAATCTCCCACATGGTTAGTGGGTCACAAGTCGGGTTGTAGTTTGCCAAAACTATTGTTCAGGTAGGCCTGTAAAAAGAGGACCCACCAATTTAAATGGCTTGACAAAGGGAAAGGTAGGTGGGCTGAACCAGACAGTTTCAGTCCAGAGGAAGGGGCAGCTGTGTATTTAAAGACCGGAATATCTACTCCCACAACTACAGGCTGCACACACTGGCTTAGTCTTTAAACCAGAGATATGTAGTAAAAGATTTACGCTCATAGACAGTTTTGGAATTCATCTATTTTTGACATTGCAAATATTATACTAACTATATGTATTTATGTTTATAGCAATTTATGTGTGTGTGTGTGTGTGTGTGTATCTCTCTCTCTATATATATATATATACACATATATATATATATATATATATATATATATATATATATATATATATATATATATATATATATCTAAAAACACTTTCCTCTGTGATATCTGCCCCCCTTATTTTCTTGGTACATACCCAAATGTATGTTTATTTTTATTTGAATAACTCTCATATCATCATCTTTTAATCTTCATATTCCCTAGCTTTATTGCAGGCCTATTTGATCCTCTTACCTATCTCTCTCACAGCCTGAATTTAAACTTCCCTGCCTCACCACCGAACAGCACTTAGTCCACCTTCAGCTGATCCAGTTGAAAAGGGCAAGGTAGCCTTCCTCCAAAGTCTCCTTTCACCCATCTCAAATCTCACCTTCCCTAACACTGAAACCTCCCTCTTTAACGCCACTCTCTCCTCTCAACGAGACATCATGACACCTCCTACATGTAAATGCACTAAACCCACAGTTTCAACCCTGGCACACCAAGCTTAACCTGATACCTCCAAAAATGTTCCAGAACTGCTGAACACTGCTGGAGAAAGTCTTACTCTGCATCTGACTTCCTCCACTATAAATTAATAGTATGCTTCTACAGTCTGGGTCTTTCCTCTTCAAAAGAAAACCACTTTAATACACTCACAAGTACACTCTCCTGCGAAATGACTGTTTCAGGCTTTTAACTCTCTTCTTTGCCCTGTCATTCCTCCTCCTACCAACCCGACCGCCACAAACTTTGCAACTCACTTTACTGGGAAGATTTCTACAATCAGGGAAGAGATCTCTCCATCCACTAACAACATTTCCCCTAACCACACTCCTTCAGCTGTCCGATGCTGATTTGCACCCGCTACAGCAGAAGAGGTTTCTGCTCTGCTCCGTTCCTCACTCCCCACCACCTGTTCCCTCGATCCTATTCCCCCGTATCTCATCTGCACTTTCCTTCTCTTTCTCTGCCTTTCACTAACATTTTCAATTTCTCCCTCTCCTCTGGCACATTTCCTCTACCCTTGATTCTGAAAAAGTCCAACTTTGACCCTAATTCCCCATCCAACTACCACTCCATCTCACTACTGCGTTTGTCTCCAAGATCCTTGAGAGAGTTGTGTATGTGAGATTGACAGACTTCCTCAAATCCAACTCTCTGCTTGAGATACAGCTCTCTCCTGGTGCTCTTCCTGCCTCTCCCAGCACTCATTCATAGTTTCTCTTTCTGTCTCTGCCTCTTCTCCCCAATCCTTCTCTGATGGTGTTCCTTGGTCCCCTATTGTTTTCAATCTATACTGCCTCCCTTGGTAAACTTATCATCTCCTTCAGCTTTCAGTATAATTTCTATGCTGACACGCAAATTTATCTGTCGTACCCTGATTTTTTACCAACTCTCTTGACTTGTGTCTCTGATTGCCTCTCTGCTATTTCCAACTGGGTAGCTGCTCATTTCCCTAAACATAACCTGTTTAAAACAGAACTTCTGATCTTCCCTCCCTCAAGTGTTGCAAACTCTTGTCTGTTTCCCTCCAAGTCAATGGCGCTACTATCCGCTCTACCTTGCAGGCTCGCTGCATAGATGTTCTATTTGACTCTGGCCTCTCTTTCACCCCTCATGTCCAATCAATCACCAAATCCTGTCGCTTCCATCTAAAAAACATTGCGTGCATCTGACCCTATTTAATGCCTGATACGGCAAAGGTGCTTGTCCATGCCGCTGTCCTCTCTGGCCTTGACTATTGTAATCTGATTCTCAGTGGTCTTATATGTTCCCAACTTGCCCCATTACAGTCTATAATGAATGAGGCGGAGAGGCTCATCTTCCTGTCCACCCGCACCTCCCATGCCTCCCCCTTTGTCAGTCCCTACATTGGCTTCCCGTAAGATATAGGACTCAATTTAAGATCCTGGTATTTGCTTACAAATCTCTACACAATGCTGCTCCAACCTACTTATCCTCACTAATACACAAATATGTCTCATCTAGGCCCCTGCGCTCTGCCGAGACCTACGTCTAACCTCGTTCATACTCCTACCTCTGATGCTCACCTGAAAGACTTCTCTAGGGCTGCACCATTCCTATATAATGCCCTTCCTCTCTCTGTTAGACTTTCACCCAATCTCCACTCCTCAAAAAAATCTTTGAAAACTTACTTCTTTAGGAAAGCATATCAATTAAACTGTGCACAGCTTTCCTTTCTCGCACCCTAATTCCTCTCCTGAAACTGTGATCAAAACAAAACACTAAGTACTAATACTATCCTTGCAAGCTACTTTTCTACCCTACCCTTACCTTTTGTGTCACTATACCCCACTCCATCCAGCATGTAAGCTCATTGAGCAGGGCCCTCAATCCCTCTGTTCCTGGGTGTCCAACTTGTCTGGTTACAAATACTTGTCTGTTAGTCCACCCATTGTACAGCACTACGGAACTTGTTGGCACTTTATAAATAATAATAATAATAATAATAATAATAATAATAATAATAATAATTTACATTTTATGAAGCAGAGACATGAATTGCAGAAAAATATGTTTCAATTATAGCCATTTGTTTATACTGAGGTGAAAATTGAATGACGGAATAAAAATGTAATTTTCAAAAAGTAGAACCACTTTTTTAAAACTGATTTATTATAGTGATACAAATATGTAAAGTCTGCCTGTATATCTCTCTGTCTACTAGTAAAAGAAGATATGTGATTTTTTTTTTTCAATTCTTTTCACAAACTCAGCAGTGGAACATCCATAAAGTTGCTCTTTGGTGATGGATAAAAAGAATTTGAAAATGTTATGAACTATAAAATGATTTCTACTCTGGTTTTTTTCTGGTCAGATATCTGACCTTTGCATAACTGCTTTAAATGACACCTTTACACCTCCAGGCGATTGCGCCTTAGTTAAATGATTATAGTTCAAGACAACCGCCTCTTTCCAAAATCTCAGGGGTCATATCTAAAAAGCTTAAAGGTGAGAAAAATATGCTTGTATTCAAAGATTTAGGATACGGTATATTTTCAGGGCTTGAGGGAAAATCACTGAAGTTTCCTCACAGAAAAAGGGCAATTGAATTTTACCAACACCAAACAAATCTTGCAAAATGCCTGACCTTCCTATATATATATTTATTTTTTTGAGGACTTTTAACATATTGTAGTTAAGTCATAAAGTAATGTCAGAATACAGATAATAGTAACCTACTGACTTAAGGGAAGTTTTTACTTTTCTGAAGTTAGGTAACATTACTCCTCTAGTGTACAGCTAACTTTTTCAATCAATTATAAAATGCAGTTTTGGAGAACACATTTTATTGGTTATTTTCAACAATTAGTATACATTTAAAGTAGGAAAGGAAACATGTCTGATGTTAAGTAACCAAAATTGCAAATTGTGCATTGTAGTCACATTCAGACAGTTTCATGATTAACCCAACGCACATTAATATTAAAAAGCATTTGGGTGTAATAAATGGACCGTGTAATCTCAAGGTTTGCTAATCAGAGTTCCTACATCTTTGGCTTTATTGTAATCTGGTTAGGGCCATAAATAGTACTTATTGCAGACTGAAATACCAATGTATCTCCTAAATATGAACGCATGATAACCAGAATCATTCACATATTTTTCTTGTATACAGTAGAGACATTTTACTAACATTATACAGAGCAATGCAATGGAACTAAGCCACTTGAAAATTACTTCGGAACCTAAATAGCATGTAACTTCCATGCTACATCTATTCAATAAAAAATAAAAAAAATCATGCAAAACACACGGTTCTAAATTGGGCTATAAAAATGGTTTAATTGCAGATTTTGCACATATAAAAGTGGCAAGTAAACTTCTTATCTTGGAGAGAAATACTTGCCGTAAAAGGCAAGTTGGAAGCAAAATCTTTAGTTATAGCTGGCATACAATACCTGGGTAGGTTACATTTGTATATAGCTTGAATAGTCTTCTTGCTATTACAAATTACGAATGTCTACTATCAGGGCTATTCACTGAAGTGAGAATTTCATCCTTAAATTTGAAATCCACTTTGAATTCACTTTGAATCTTCTCACTTTAGCAAATGGCCACGTATATCTAAAACACCTACATGTTGTCTATTACTGAAATGAGTTGTTGACATCAACATTTTTAAAAACCAATTAATAATAGAAAAAAATTATATATATTAAAACAGGTTGTACATAAGATGTGCAGATACAGCCTCCCCCCGTAATCATGCTCAGCTGTATGGGTAGAAAGGAGTAAAGGCATTGTGCTCTCTGCAAGGGAAAACTGTGGCAAGGTCCTTCCTATTCCCACACCCCATGTTCAACCAAGACATGATTTAATGTATGCAGTAATGGTGTCGCCCAGACCCCCATTTGATGGGTTGTGATATAAGGTGACTGAAGCATTACAAAGTGGTCAATAATAATAGTCACCTGTTGATACAATTGTAATAGATTAGGATAGACTCTTTGCATTGCTGGTGAGATAGCTCAGTGGGCTAATGCATCATCAGGGCATGTTCCAATCCCGACAGGGTTGACTCAGCCCTTCATCCTTCTGCGGTAGATAAAATGAGTACCATTAAATTGGGTAATAGTAAAAAAAAACTGGATGTTGGGCTAAGGTAACATTCCCAGGATGTACTTAAAAAAACACAGAGTAATCTGAATGTACCTTTCCTGCTTAAATACTTTGTTATCATTATTATTTATTAAGCAAAGTTGTAAAAATAATTAAAATCAGAGATAACTACAATTCCATTTTACTATCAAATGAGACCTTCTAATAATAATAATAATAATAATAATAATAAAGTCCATTATGTATAACTGAAAATATACTCTAAAAGACAGCCATGCAATACTGACCAAACCCAGTCAAACACCTTACAGAAAAAAATATATTATTTGTTTTAAACACTACACTATTCTCTTTTTGTTTTCTATGAATCATTAACATAATGATGGTAATAGTAAAAATTATAATATGCCCAATGGAGGCTGGTGAAGTTTTGACAGGGTTGGGTGCTAGGCTCTATCTGTAATTTGATCCCACTCATCTTTGTAAACTTTGCCCCTAACCTGTCGCTCACTCAATATGCTAATAACCATATTCTATCAATAATATATTAAGGTTGGTAATATTATATACACAAACTGGTCACTAGGAAATAATATACATCATTATTGTTTTAAAAAAAAATTGTTCATGCATTATGATCCTTATGTCTTACCAGTAACATTCCAGTTCAAGTACATTCTCTTTCTCAGGACACTTAACCATTTGAATAGCTGACTGAGTGCAGCTGGGGGAGAGCTGTCAGACACTGTATTTTCCCTTTTCACAATCTGTAGCAAGGACACCAGTCTTTAACCCCTTAAGGACACATGACGTGTGTGACACGTCATGATTCCCTTTTATTCCAAAAGTTTGGTCCTTAAGGGGTTAAGAATGCAGCTGGCATAGAATTATGATGTAATAATACATTAGAGGCTGCATTAGAGGAAGTAGAGTCCTGAAAACTCCACCCCCTGATGCTAGCTGCTTATGACAGCCTGGTAGACACGTGTTTGATCAAACAGCCACATCTCAAAGGTGTAAGTTTGACCAAAAAAAACTTAAAAGCCCCTGTAGAAAAAAATAATTATGTAGATTAATTTGTATATTTATTTTATTGCAACAAAAACTGGTAGGCAGTCCCAGATGCCCATATGGACAAGTGTCCACTTATAAGAAGCAATAATAAATTTAGTCAATCTAGCATTGCTTTAACCTGGAAAGATAAGCTGTTTGCAGCTTTATAAGTATACACACTATATATTTAAACTATACACTAATACATAAATATTATTCTTGTTTTTTATTATATGATAATATAAGATAACTTGTTAAAAAAATCACTGTCCATTGTATATAATTATGTATAAATGGTTTCATTCATCTATATATTTTTCTTTTTGTCCAAAGCATTTCTTTATTCTAAATTTCATAACAGTTCCTGTCTCTATCAAACAGACCATCTCCTCACAACCTCGGGATGGCCTTTGACTTATGGTATAGATTCAAGGCATTTATTAACAGTCCAGCAGAAACTCCACACAGTGCGAGTGGCAAACATAAAATAAATGAGACCTTTTCTAATATTTGAAGCTGACAAAACTATGATTAATGTCACAAAGATCCCCAAACTTTTAGATTAAAGTCCATTTAAAGTTAGACTCCATTGTTTCACCAAACAAGAAAACAATCTCTCGCCTTCCTATTTCAAAGCATCGAGTTTACTATTGAATCGTAATCAAAGTACTTTTTCTACAACTGCATTTGTCATAAATTCAGTCTTTTGTTCTTAAGAATTTGCTCAGAGTCCATTGTTTTTTATTATTTTATATTCCTTTTGCAAGCTCGTGTCACTAAAAAGAACAGGGAATATAATAAAATAAGTTAAAAATAAGGAATAAGTAAAAATAAATATAATTTGAATTAAGCCAGATTGATATTGGGGATGAACAGAAGGACTTTGTAGAAGCTTGTGATAAGTACACTGGTGGGAACATGGGAATAAAAGATGGCATGATAAGGTCCGATAAATTGGACTGAAATAAGTGCAAATAGTGAGAAGTTGAGTTGATATAAGGGAGGTCAAGGTAAATGTAAACAATACATTACGTTTTTAAATATATAAAAATGCACATTAATGTTTTCACCACATGCTGCTCATTGACAATGTTGAGATTGCTGTTATCTATCACTGTGCATCAGATTGAAAAAGTGGAATTAATCACGAATATGTATTACAGGGAAGGCCCAAGTTAATGACTGTAGAGGCAAATGTGCTGAGATGTAGGACATTGCTATATTATAGAAGTATAAAAAAGTAAAGATCTTGAATATGAACTATTGGGGAAAAAAGGGTGTTTTGGTGCTGTCAATCCATGACTGGATGTTCACTGCTAACTGAATAGCATTTACACCAATGCAGTCTAAGCTAAAATTGTTGTTCAGTAAACCCTTAATCTGTCAAGAGTAGCCAACTCATTGTGGCTACTTCACTACTTTAGTGTCATCTAATTTTGCAATTGTAAAAGCATACTTTTAGTGGACTTTTTTTACACTTTATTGGCCTAAGATTGGAGTTAGGAAAAATATTTTAAGGTCAAGATTGAGGATACGATTTAGAGGTTTCTGGTTGTATTTTGATATTGCTGGGTTCGGGTTTGAAATTAGGGATTTAAGGGTTTAGGGTTAGGATAATATTGTAATGTTTTAATGCAGATCTGAAATCTAAAGCACCAAATCATCATAAACTTGCAGATTGTAATGGAATTTAAGAGTTTTTATAGGCATGGGGGCAGGGGAGGGGCTGCATAAGCTGACCAATTCATATTGATGGGAATAACCCATGCACGAAATCTACACATTGCTGAGCAAAGTGCTTCACATCATTCAATATTGCTCTGAATATAACAACATTTCAATTAATTACTAAATTAATGAAAATTCTATGGGGTCTATGCAACAAACCTTTAATTGTGAAGAATTGGCAAGGCAATTGCATCATTTACAGCAAAAACAACAGAAATTAAAAAGATCTCGGTTGGATAATTTTTGCAATTAGGGCTTTTTTTGCCCTAAAATTTTGCATTCTCTTGTCAATTCTCCACTATTTATGACTCAGGGAATGGAATACAAAATCGATGAAAATCTGCTTATGCCTTCAGATATTGTACACTATAATCTGCGGTGTGCTCATTTTAATATTGTAAAGAAACAAGTCCGCTAATATCTCTGAAAAAAAATCTAAAACCTATTATACTCCTATCCATAACAATGAGTGTCACCAACAACATAAGCCAAATGTATTTTAATCTACATATAAATAATAACATTTTAGCTAAACCCTGATGCAAGCATTGATTAGATAAACATTAAGCAAGTGTCTGATTTTAGAACTCAATAATATTACTGTAGCTCTGCACAAATTATATTTTGATTATTACATCTTTTTCTAGACTAAATCTGATGTCTTCAAAAACTTAAAATGTCAGCTCCTTTTATTAAAATTGCATCTCTCAACTTTCATTGACTGTGTCTTGAGATGGACACATACACATCAGACAAGGTCTGTTGAAAGATGGATACCCTGAGACTAATCCAGACCCACTTTCATTATGTTTCACCATATGAGTTTAGATAATAAAAACATGAGGTTATTGTAAGAGATTTGTCATTTTTTTTTTTTTGTCTGGATAAGCACCTCAACCCAATGTTTTTCACATTCTTTTCATAAACTTAGCAATCATATACCTTGGGGCATTGGCACTCAAAAACGTTTGCTGTCATCACAATTGGTACAGAGATGTTCCAAATATCAACACTTTTAATATATGTTATCTAATCTCTTGACTGAAAGCCTAAGTGCAAATGACACTTTTATTGAGTTTAATAAAATTGGGAAACCATTTTTTTAAATATGAACTTCTTAGAAATAATATTTGATGAAACTGTAGAGACTGTTGGGACTCATAGCTGAGTTTAATGCTTACAGTAGCATTTTTATCTACTACGTTTCTCTAACTGAAAAAGTATTTGCTTTAAGTTAAAATACTATGAATAGCAGTACTTAGGGAAGAGCTTTGGAGATAGGAGAAAATTTTACATACATTTCTTCTGTTTTCTTTTCTATTTAGTTGTTTTTATAATTTAAATGCATACTGCATTCACTGTAACTGCTTCATCTAAGTAGTTATAGTGTCCAGAGCCCCATTCTTCCATTCAAATTTAAACTGTTTTTATTATCCAATTCTAAATGAGTGCTTCTGGCAGCCCATTCCTTGTGTGCTTGTTTGTGCTTCTTAGGGTAATGAGGAAGCATTAGCCTAAGCAACAATGCATTGCTATGAGAGAGTCCGCTGACCACTTTCAGCCTGTCATATGCTCATTGCTGGTATGAGCTGGTATGACAATAAGGACGTGTTTAATCTCTGCCTTGGCAGTAGTTACAGTAGGGGCCAGCCTGTGGGAGGCCAGAGATATTCCTCTGTTTACAAATGCGTTAAAACTGAATGGTGGGACAGCGCCATGGGACTCCAGGCACTATCAGAAAAGGATTACATTTCCAGGTTACCAGCTTGGGGTTCCTACCTCATTCTTCAAATATGGATGGTGAATATGGCTCCTGCCTAATCCATGGGTCTTATGTGGCTGTCTAAGGACACTTTATGGTTAATCCTGCTCTGAGCACTACAACTAATTTATTGAGTTATAATTGTTATGCTGCCTGTAGTGTCCCTTTAATTGTTTTTTTTGTTGACCTGGGATTATATAGATTTATGCATGCACAGCTAGGCTACTTACTGCAAAGCTCAACCTACACAGGATAATTGTCTAAAGTGAGAACTGACGGGAAATAAAAGTGAATTTCAAAATTTAACCCAAGTTAGCTATTTTAGAAAAAATCTTATTCAGAGTTGTTTGTGTTCATTGGAAATTCACTCTGAATTCGCTTTGAACTCTCCATGATTCTCACTTTAGTAAATAAACATGTTATTTAATGACCCTGCAAGAGAACATTTGCTTCAGTTGTCTATATTGGCCCCTAATGTGTTTAGTATGAAGTAGAAAATAATTCCCAAAAGCCACCTTACTAGAAGATAGCCAATAGGAGAAGGACCCAGTCCAATCTCAGCAGTAAGTATGAAAATAACAAAAAAACTTTATTATAGTCTATTAAAAGCCTGGGAACAGACACATAGAGGTATCTAGAATCTCATATGGAGAGAAGTATAGCATACTAAAAGACTAATAATTAGCCTCATAAGGTAAAGACGCTAACAAAAAGGACGGTATAATAAACAATACACACATCACCAGATTAGTGGAGAACCCAAGGGAATAACAGCAATAGAGAAATGGGGGGTCATAATGGGCACAAAGTATGCATTATCCCAACAAGGGGGAATAATGAGATATAAAGCACCATGTATATGAGACATAGGGTTACCTTAGAGAGATAGTTGCCTTCTGGGATTTTTTGGTTTGGAGAGAGGGTTTTACTAGTAGGCTTAAGTATTGTTGTGTGTATCCCTTTACGTATTTGGGGCTTTATATCTCATTATTCCCCCTTTTTGGGATAATGCATACTTTGTGCCCATTATGACCCCCCATTTCTCTATTGCTGTTATTCCCTTGGGTTCTCCACTAATCTGGTGATGTGTGTATTGTTTAGTATACCATCCTTTTTGTGAGCATCTTTACCTTATGAGGCTAATTATTAGTCTTTTAGTATGCTATACTTCTCTCCATATGAGATTCTAGATACCTCTATTTGTCTCTTCCCAGGCTTTTAATAGACTATAATAAAGTTTTTTTGTTATTTTCATACTTACTGCTGAGATTGGACTGGGTCCTTCTCCTATTGGCTATCTTCTAGTAAGGTAGCTTTTGGGAATTATTTTCTATTTTATAATTCTTTTGGGTTACCCCCGGTTACCCAGTCGAGGTGACCCTATTTACTAAAGAGACAGGAGGTGTGTAAGTTTTTCTACCTACCTTCCGGTCTCTTGTGTTTCTCTCTATTTATTGAAGGAATAAAGTAAATGTCCATAAATTAAAGTTCCCTCACCCAGCAGTGACTAGTCTAAATGCTCCTGATTGATTGCAAACAGGCCTGTTAGTTGATACAACTTTCAAAGCAGATCAAACTTTTTAAATCCATTAGTCTATTGTGGACACTGAGCATTCAAAGTGATGAATCAGTGCAATATGTTATACATTTATTTTGCAATGTTTTTTAATGTTTGCAGAATGTCTAGATGACGCAATTAGGTATTTCAAATGAACTATTCTCATTTTATACATGACAGTGTCCCATTAAAGAAAAATATATATATATATTTTCACACTGATATTAAAATCTAAGATGGACAGAGCTGAAACACATTATCATTTTCAGTAGAGATATGTCTATATATCCATATTGGTTAGTTGAAACTAAACAGTGCTTTATTTGTTGTTGTTTTTTTGCACCAAGCCTTGGTTATGCACAGACTTGCAGATATGAGTAATAATAGACATGATTATTTCGGCTAATGAGGAATTAACCTCAAGCTATGACTCTAGCTGTCCTATTTATGTCACACTGTGTTTGTAATTGTACCGAGATCTCTCACCTTGGCGTTTATTTAATTTCTTAGTTCCTTGCTAAATAAAACTGATATCTGTTGTTGATGGTAGTGGAAAAAGAAAGAAAAACTGGCTCCAGATTAAATGTTTTCTTAAAAGGTCTATTGCAAGTGATCTATGTGATATAAATACAGTTGTTCTTCAAAGTTTTTATTTTTTTTCCAGATTAGATATATAAATTGTTTTCCAATTTTTCTCCACAAATAACTTATAGACTACAATCTTTGGTTCTATATAAAATAATAAAAAAAATATTCCTATATCAAGGGATGCGATTTACGACTTTGTAGTGTCAATGAAACTGATATACCATAAAAAGTTAGCTTTACAAATTAAAATAAAATGGAAGCAGAAAGTCCATGCACCAAACTTTGTATATTAGTGGTGTATTAATGTATGAACTTTTTAAACATGATTTCTTTCAACCTAAAATATACTTATTTTTTTATTTATTTTTATTCTTTATTTTGGCATGCCGTGAGCAGAAGATGGGATAATTTAGAGTCCCATTATACAAATTTATACCTTACTCCCTCCAGATTGCACTGATTGAATTCGTCACAAACAAATATATGGTAGAGTGGTTGTGGAGAAAGGGGATCTTTGTGTTACATACTGTGGTTGTGCCCTAAAATTAGACCTCATTGGAATTCAAAACATAAATGAATTAATTTAAACAGTTGACAATTCAATTGATGATGGTTTGCGCACTGTGTTATAGTACGCCTCACGTTGTTGTGTCAGTGGGCCTGGTCGGTAACAGTGTGCCAAATAATGCCAAACTGTCAATATGGTAACCAGTAGCAATGAAGCAGAATAATGAAGAGAAGAAAAAAAGACAAAATTAAGAACTGATAACTCTGAAAATATACTTCATTTTTTAGTTTGATCTGGCCATTTATACAATAATCAATTTAATTCAACAAAACATATTTTTTAAAAGATATTTTGAAAGATCACTGTCTATATAATAATTAGAAGTAAAAATGGAAATTGGCAGTACTTATTCAGATTTCTTTCATGGAAGGACCAAAGAGACCTTATGAGTAGTAGGTTTCAGGAGGTTTACCATAATAAACCTATTATGTTTGATAGATGAATTGACATCCCTGAACCTGTATACCGGGTAGAATATTTAAAGTATCCAACGATTTAATTGCTGCTAAATCTCACGCCCAATACTCTATCCTAATCCTCCTTGATCTTTCTGCCGCCTTTGACACTGTTGATCATCAACAGCTTCTTCACATTCTTCGTAACTTTGGTCTACGGGATACTGCTCTCTCCTGGTGCTCCTCCTACATCTCCCAGCACTCTTTCAGTTTTTCTTTCTCTGGTTCTGCCTCTTCTCCCCAACCCCACTCTGTCGGCGTCCCCCAAGGTTCTGTCCTCGGCCCCCTATTGTTCTCTATCTATACTGGCTCCCTTGGTAAACTCATCAGCTCCTTTGGCTACCAATATCATTTATATGCAGATGACATGCAAATCTACCTGTCCTCCACTGATCTCTCTCCGCCCACCTTGACTCATGTTTCTGACTGCCTTTCTGCTATTTCCAACTGGATGGCTGCTCACTTCCTTAAACTCAACCTATCCAAAACAGAACTTCTAGTTTTTCCTCCCTCAAGTGCTGCTACTCCTGTGTCTGTCTCCATCCAAGTCAACGGCGCTACTATCACCTCTACCTCGCAGGCTCGCTGCCTAGGGGTTCTTTTTGATTCTGACCTCTCTTTTACTCCCCATGTCCAATCGATAGTCAAATCTTGTCGCTTCCAACTCAAGAACATAGCGCGCATCCGCCCATATCTAACGCCGGACGCGGCTAAGATACTGGTTCATGCTGTTGTTCTCTCTCGCCTCGACTACTGCAATCCCCTTCTCACCGGTCTTGCATGTTCCCAGCTTGCACTGCTGCAATCTATAATGAATGCAGCTGCGAGGCATATTTTCCTGTCCCGTCGCACCTCCCATGCCTCCACGCTCTGTCAGTCCCTGCATTGGCTTCCAGTTAGATATAGGGCCCAATTCAAAATTCTGGCGCTTGCTTACAAATCCCTACATAATGCTGCTCCAACATACCTATCCTCCCTCATACACAAGTATGTCCCGTCGAGACCCCTGCGCTCAGCCCAAGACCTACGCCTATCCTCTGCCCGGATCCCCACCTCTGACACTAGCCTTCAAGACTTCTCCAGGGCTGCACCTATTCTGTGGAACTCCCTTCCCTCCTCAATCAGACTTTCACCCAGCCTCCACTCCTTCCAAACATCTTTAAAAACTCACTTCTTCATTAAAGCGTATCAATTAAACTGTCAGCAGACTTCTCATCCCCCACCCCATGACTCCTTTCCTGCAACTGTCAAAAATGACCTACCAAGCACTCAATAAACCCTTCTCTAACAAACTATTTAATTCCCCTACTTTAACCCTTTGTGTCACTATACCCCACTCCCTCTAGCATGTAAGCTCATTGAGCAGGGCCCTCAACCCCCTCTGTTCCTGTACGTCCAGTGGTCTGATCTCAATTATGTGTCTGTTAGTCCACCCATTGTACAGCGCCATGGAATTTGTTGGCACTATATAAATAATAAAATAACAATAATAATAATAATAATAATAACCGCCCAGAAGCAAGTACCGCAGTTGCTTATTATGTATACGTTGTTATTATTAATTCTTATCATTTTTGGGTTAAGACATTTGGATTCATCCGGCATTTAATACACTTAATTCCTTGACAGAGTCAGTACACGATGACATATATTACAAAAAATGGCAGGTGCCAAATTTACATTGGGTAAAAATGGCAAAATATAAATGGAAGCAAGAGCAATATTCCATAAATTGACATTGGAAACATTCTACTAATAAACACAAAACCTGTCCACCTGAGCAGGTCTTTATATCTAGACCAGTAGTCCCCAAACCAGTCCTCACACTCCCATGTCAGTTCAGGATTTAGGAATTATCTAATTGTGTCTAAGGTGCTTTTTTTTTTAACACTTTAGACACAACTGGGTAATCCCTAAATCCTAGACTGGTGGGGGTGGGGTTTGGGAACCACTGATACCGAACCAAACAAAATGAGCAAAAATTAAACAAAATAGGAATCTGAAGGCCATAAGGTGACTTGAAAAAACAGCTGGTTATAGAGCCACCCTGATCTCACCCTGATGGCCATTCTGAAGGTTTTAGTGACTTAAGATATTCGATAGACTACAGATTATGAATGACTGCATTTCATTTCCCTGTTTTGTATTTAATGGCTACAATCTGATATTCTGCAACAAATAAATATTACATTAAAAAGAATACTAACTGATCTTAGCGTCATATTATATTTAGTTTGTTCTTTTTGATAAGCTATTTAAATCAGATTTTGTTGAGCTTGCACAGAAATATAGACAGTGAGCTCTTGTCAGGAACAACACAGGGATCTAATACGCAGAGTGCAATTAGGAAAACACGAACCTTAGAATGGCTGAACTAATGTTAAACAATGAACTGATGGCAGTCCCTCTCAAAACGTTGAGAGGCAATGTCACCTGGAATAATAAACAGTATTATAGTGACCACAAGTCAAATGATAGATAGTACTAAGCCTAATCAGGCAAAGCCTCTGTCTTATATATATAATAAAACCTAAGCAATTACAATTCTAAGAACCACTCCCTTCACTCTCTGGCTTAATTGTCGAATGCCAACATGGAAGGAGTGAATGTTATCAAAATGATGGCAAAAAATTGCATCCATATCACTCTTCAATGTGAGTGTAATACTTCTGTTGCTATTTACAAAGGGAAGAGGTGAAACACCCACTAATCATTGTCCAATATTGGAATTACTATCTCACGGATTAAGGGGTATGTGAGTGTTATAGAGAAACACTTACGTATCTTATCGTATCTAAATCTACAAATATACATACTAGGATATACAAATTTACTTATAATCATTAAAGGTGTTAAAGGTAGACAGAAGTAAGTGAAGCCTCTCTCCCTTTCAAACTTGCTAAACAGACAGAGGGATAAAATAGAGAAGAAGAGTGTTAGATAGCAATAATAGCCATGCTGTGAGCAGCAAGGCTCAAGTCACCATGTGAAAAATCGTGTCTTAAGTGCCCATTAAAATGCTAGATTGCCCGACATGTATTTCGGTGCACAGCGTGTGCACCTTCGTCAGGGGTCAAGAATGTAATTACGGTGTCCCTCCTTATATGTATATATCCCACGTGGGTCCTGTGACTCAGGACCAATCAGGTACTAAGAAGTCAGTAGGCATGACCTTTATGACGGGTCGCTACATATGGTAGAAGGACCGCCTCCACTCCTATAATGCACCAATGAGAAAGGTTCTAGATTATAAGTATGGCGATCAAACTTCAACCTAATTAAAGAGAAAGAAGTTACCCAAACAAGTGTTTAAAATGGGCTTATCTCAGAGTAGCATCAAGTAGTCCTTCACAAACCCAGATTAGATGCATAGGTACCTTCAACGCAGGCTGATATGCTGTAAAAAACATACTTTATCGGGACAAACACCTTAAAGAAGTTATTACACCACATGTTGCCATGACAGTCAGACGTGGATGCAATTTGAACGATATCTTGGTCCCCAGCCACCTTTCTACAACCACAGTTAAGCCCAACTGGCTTAAAATGCCCACTTGTGGGACCTATCAATGTGGGCGTTGCCAAGCCTGTAAGTACATCCGGAGACATTCATAAAACTTCTCTAATTCCACCAAAACTGAAACATTTACTACAAAAACTTTTTTTTAACTGCCAAACCACAGGCATTTTGTCACAAGGACTACTCTTCAGTGGTATAGAGAAGATATCTTTAGGTCCTAGAAAAGGGGACCTGGATAAAAAATAACTTCAGATAGAGAGTTTCTGGATTTACAAATTAAAGACACTATCCTCATCCGGTTTGAACAAGGGATTTTCATATACTAAATCCATCTACTAAACATCAAGGTCTTTAGTACATGATACTGTTGTAACATAATGGATACTTCTATATATCAATGTTATCACTCATTCAATGGTCACATTAAGATACATTCTTTCTCTTTAATTAGGTTGAAATTCGATCACTGTACTTCTAATCTAGAACCTCTCTCACTGGTGCATTATAGGAGTGGAGGTGACCCTTCAAATTATACTTAGAGACTCGTCACAAAGGTCATGCCTACGTACTGACGTCTGAGTACCTGATTTGTCATGAGTCACGGGACCCACGTGGGATATGTACATATAAAGAAGGACATGGTCATTACATTCTTGACGCCTGACGAATGTGCACATGCACGCTGTGCACCGAAACGCGTGTTGGGCAATCTGTCATTTTAATGGGCACTTAAGACACGATTTTTCACATGATGACTCGAGCCTTGCTGCTCACATAATGGCTATTATTACTATCTAACACTCTTTTTCTCTATTTTATCCCTCTGTCTGTTTAGCAAGTTTGAAAGGGAGAGAGGCTTCACTTACTTCTGTCTACTTTTACCCCATTTAATGATTAAAAATGAATACTTATATCTTAGTGTGTATAGTTGTAGATTTAGATAAGATAAGACACGTAAGTGTTTCTCTATAACACTCACATACCCCTTAATAAGTGAGACAGTAATTCCATTGCTTGGGTTTTATTATATATAAAACAGAGGCTTTGCCTAATTAGGCTTAGGACTACCTTGCACTTGACTTGTAGTGATTTGGTTACTCAGCAATGGTCACTACAATACTGTTTATTATTCCATATGACATTCCCTCTCAACGTGTTTTGAGAGGGACTACCATCAGTTCATTGTTAATTTTAGAGGTTAAGCCCTAAGGAACAACTGGGTTGTCTCACTGGTGCAATAGATTCAGTGGAGGTTGTTATGCAAGTGCATGCTATCTTCCACTGAATATATTTTTCTTTTTCGTCCAGACTAATGTTAGTAGGAACAGAGAATTGTCAGGGATAAGCCAGAAACCAGGTAAGCAAAAAGTACAACCTGAGTCAAAGGGAAGGATAATAGCGTAGTCAAAACCAGAGACAAAGTAAAAAATACCAAATATATGTCAAACCAGAAAGCGCACTAGAGGGAACAAGTAACTTGAAACACAACAGATCAATGATTAATAGCATATGCTCCCTTTTTATAATGTCCCAAAATGTCAGATTTCGCATGTTCCGGAGAACTGAGATGCCATCGGTGTCATGACGTGGATGTACACGCGCCATGTCACAAAAAGGGGAAGAGTCACATCAGCTGGCGTCAGAACCACTGAGATAAGGGGAAGAAAGCAGAGGACGGCCCACCTCCCGTTGGTAGAGTACAGGTACCCTGACAGTTCTGCATCACCTATAAGTCAGACACTACTTCTATTATTGCAATGCAAAAGAAAACAACTATTTCTGTACGCATATACAACACAAATATTCTAATTATAAGTGAAACATTAATGGAAATGCTCCTATATTACTATATTAATATATATAACCAATAAATAATATAATTTATTCTGCAATAAAAAAATGCATCTGTTTGTTTACCTTTCCAATATATCTGTAAATTGCACTAATTATAATGCAAAGCAAGATTTATTTCCCCTAGGACTGAAACTACAAAAATGAACATGAATTAAAATACAATTAGGATATGATGTGAATGCCGTTTACAAGGTTTTTAGCTACACTAGAAAATAGCAATACTTAAAAAATATATTAGAGCATTTGATTTTTAACATACTCTTATAAATTGTGCAATAAAAAGTCGTTAACCAGAAACAAGTCTTATTTTTCTTGTTTTACTCAATTTAATCTAAACGCTGTAGACCTAACCTCTTAATATGTCCACTGTTATCTCTTCAAAGAATGAAACAAATTACAGTATTAACCAACCTGAATTAAATTGTAGGATAGATGGATAGATTATTGCAAGCTTTTAGTCTTAACAAGTTGCCATAGATAGTGCTTTTAGTGTGTCACTATATATATATAGTTGTGGTGGGGAAAAAGTGTGGATGAAAACAATTCCACCTGAAATAAGTAGATAGTTAATGCAATGTCAAACACAAATAGACACACCAGGCAAGCCATAAGACTTACTTTTACCACAGAAATCTCACTTTAACAGTGCTCTCACTACTGCAAGTATGCAGCAGACACATACTCCAAAGAATCCATAAATAAAGTGGAATTATGAGGCAAAACTGTGGTTCTTTGTTAAGCTCATTTGCATACGCCTACCCAGAATCCCCTGCAGTAGTGAGAGCACTGTAAAAGTGAGATTTCTGTGGTAAAAGCAAGTCTTGTGGATTGACTGCTGTGTGTATTTGTGTTTAACATTGCATTAAATAAAATATATATATATATATATATATATATATATATATAGTCAATACATTGTTAAATACAGATACACCAGTCAAGTCATAAGACTTGCCTTCCTCACAGAGATCTCAGAGACATTTGCAGTGATGTTACAACCACAAGGGATTCTCGGTGGGAATATGCAAATGAGTTCAACAAAGCATCCCCTTTTTGCCTCATTATTCCATTTAAACATATATATATATATATATATATATACCGTATTTACTCGAATCCAATGCGCCATCTAATCTAATGCAGACCTCAATTTTTGAAACCTGGAAGCTGAAAGTTTTTTTTTTGCTTTCAAATGTAATGCATATTTATACAAGAAGATATTACAATGCAACATTGTGCTACAACGCAAATGTTTATTGCCATATACCATAGTAACATTAATGGTGTTTCAATTTGAATTTGTCTGTTTCGCCAGTTTTAATTAACCTGTGTGAATTCGCTGTAAAATTTCAAATTTTGCCCTGAATGTAACGCGCCATCTAATCTAATGCGCATTCAAATTTTGGAAACTTTATTTTATATATATATATATATATATATATATATATATATATATATATAATTATATACAAAAATAGATTGGGTCTGCACTCATCGTTTTTGTTCAAAAAAACGACTACTTTATTTACTTGAAGAAAAAAGTTTCCATGGGATCAACGTTTCAGTTCCTGAACAGGACTTATATCAGGATCAGAGTAACATACATAGTGTGCAAAACCAAAATATATGAGTGACAATAATAATATTAGAGGATTAAACTTACCCCTGGGGTTCAGTACGCGAACTGGCGTCCTTGTGCGTGTACTGCGCATGTGTGTACATAGCTCCGCCCACGATACTGGGCATAAACTACGTATGAGAAGTGGGCATTTGTGTGATAATGCTATGTTTAATCTAACCATAGCGACTCCTTCAACTGTCAAGGACGATGTCCTGCGCATGTGTATACATGTCGCCCTACTAGCAGCATCGGGCATAGAAATTAATGCTAAGTTTAGTCTCCATGACAACCCTAATATAACAAAAAAAATAAAGTAAAGTAATAAGGAGCTTTGCACATCGCAGGTTACTGCTAGAACACACCTCAGGAAGAAGGATAAAAGGGAATTGTAGTAACAAGTGAATATAAAAGACAGATATAACCATAATGGCTAATAGATTAAAGTGTGATATATAGAAATAAGTCTGAATATGGAATACATATCAAAAATGCATATATAAAATGCACGTACTTTAAAGTACCTTATTATGTAAAGTGTCGTATTCTAAAAAAGTGCTCTCAGTTTGGCATTACTTTTCTATTATACAAAGTGCAAAATGGTCATAATTATTTAAAGTGCCAAGTGACTGTAAAAAGTGCATTATTTTGAAAAAGTGCATAATAAATATAAAGTGCTTAATATGTGGTAAAGGGCACATTGTTTTAGAATCTGATACATGGGGTAAGTAAATATTCCATAGACTAGAATACACAACAATGCAAACAATAGAAGAACCATGGGTCAATGTGGGTCAATGAGAGCAACAGGGTAAATTATAACAAAAGATGAAATAGCTTTTTTTAAAGGAGAAACAGCTTATAAAGCAATCAGAGTAATGGCTTTCTACCCAGCAAAACTCCGTTGTAATCATTACAATTAAAGTAATTAATGATAAACCTATCTTAATGCAAAATTTCTAGTGCTACAACCCCTGTTTCCAAATCTAGAAATTTCTTAGGAATGAGGATTGAAATGAGGATTGAAAAATAAAATGTTATCCTGTATTGATCATGAAACCTGTGGTTATTTAAAAACAATTTACAAGAGGTGCTTAAAGAAATGAATAGTAGGGTAAATTTTTGTTGAGTCCCTTTGGGACCATCGTGTCTAGTGTGAAAATCCAATATGCCTCCCTGTTAAGGAGCATATTGCCATGATCTCCACCTCCACCTTTATCCAAAAAATGTCTTGCGACCAGTTTGTTTGTGGCTTTGACCCGATAGGCTGTACATATACTAGACCTATGTCCCCTTATGTGTTCACACAAGGGGGTCTCTGTTTTACCAATATATGCGAGTCCTCATGGGCATGGTAATTTGTAGATTACATACGGAGTTTACAGGAAATAGTGTGTTTAATTTGAAACTTTTTGCCAATGTGAGGAAGGTTAAAGCTGCGTGTTGGTGTCATATGTCCACAAGTCACACAGCTGAGGCACCTGACACTACCACATATTTGTGTCGTGTGTCCCAGTTCATAACTGTGGACTGGATCAGTATGGATTAAGAGGTTATGCAGACTTTTGTTCTTTTTGTAACAAATCAAAGGTTGTTGTTTGAATATTGGTGGCAAATCATCACCAGGTTTCATCTTGTTCCAGTTATTCCTTACTTTTGTCACTAATTGAGAGAATAATGAGTTCAAGGTTGTCGGAAAAAGCTATCTATTTGAAATATCTCTAGGCTGTCTTTCAGAGAGACTGCGCGCTTCTAACAGGGCTCTATTTAGGGTTTCAGAATCATAACCCCGATTATGGAATTTATGCTTTATCTCTATTAGTTGTGTTTCTCTTGTAATCATGTCCGAGTTATTACGGATCATCCTGATGAATTGAGCTTTAGGTAGAGCTTGTTTCAAATGGTGAGGGTGTGCACTGGTGGCATGCAACAATGTATTACGGTCAGTTGATTTGGTATATAAGCAAAACTCCAGTTTCCGATTTTGTATAGAAATCTGCAAATCAAGGAAGTTAACTGTGGATGTACTAATTTAAGATGTAAATCAGATAGTACCAGGTAGTTGGTTTAAATTATGAGCCATATTTCCTGCTTTTATGTCACTGCCTTTCCAAATTATGAGCAAGTCATCAATGTACCTGCAACAGCCTATTATATTTTCCATGTATATTGGTAGGATATGTGTTGTTTCATATTGGTACATGTACGCGTTCGCATACATTGGTGCCATTGCGACCCCCATTGAAGTTCCTGCTTTTTGTAAAAACCACTGGTCTTCAAACTTGAAAAAAAAAATTTCTAGCGTAAATTCCAGTAACTCCGAGATGAAATCAATAGGTGGTCCTTTTAGTTTGGTTGCCTGAATTAAAACCTCCCACATAGTCCCCACTTCCTATATATGAGGTATAACCGTGTATAAACTACTCAAGTCCATGGTGACTAGTACTACGGAATCAGTGTCAAATTCCAATTGAGATAGACATTGTATTAACATAGATGTATCTTTAATACAAGTAGGTAATGACTCCACTGTTTTTTTTTTTAAATGGAGTCCAACCATAGTGCAATTGGCTCAAGGACACCACCCACCGCTGATACAATAGGTCTTCCGGGCGGATGGACGGGGTCCTTGTGCATTTTAGGTATGCTGTACATTACTGGTGTCTTGGGATATTTTTTGTATAGAAATTGGTACAAAATATATTATTTTTGTTTTTTAAGGTTATAGTCACCTCTGAATTGCTATATTGTATTTGTCAATATATCTTATATACTGCCCTTTTCAAATTTGCTTTTGAATGATTATTTATGATATACCACCTTGAAAAAACAATGTACATCTGAATCAAGTGAAATTAGACTTTTGGTGACTGGTGTAGCTTTTGGTGACTGGTGCACAGGCCAATAAATATAAGTGGGGCAGTTACACTAGTGGGAAAAAATAATAAAAGTGGAGTAGTAATAAACATATGTTGAAGTTAGAAAGATTGATACAGTAAGGAAAATAATTCAAGTATGTAGTGTATTAAAGTGTATTAAAAACACGGTCTATGGAAGACCTTCAGAAATAGTACAGTGTACGGGATTCAAGGAGACTGCACAATCTCCATGTAGTGTTTTGTCCTTTAATACAAGGATTGCAACCGTTTTACCTAAATGTAGATTTTCCTCAAGCCAAGTTTATTTCAGTGTAATGAAATAAGGAAAATAAGGGATTTAAACTGGACGCTCCTATTCCTTATTTTTGTATGAATTAAATTAAAGCTTTCTTTATTGTAATGTATGGTAGGGATGAGGAAATGCAAGCAGAGGTGAAGGACAGTAGAGGATGGAAAGGTTTCTAGCTGGAAATGAATGAGGAGAAATTGAGATGCAAAGTTGCAGATTTTTCATTTTATTTTAGAGTAAAATATGTCATCTTAATATAGAGCATTACTTGTTTGGGAGTGGAGTTTGTGTACCTCGTAAAGACTTGAGCAAATTGGTCTATGTTTAAATTTAAACCTGATGCAATCGCACCCAATACACATATCTATGAAAAATTAATTATTTGGTCTTGATTATTATAACATTTAAAATATTTCCGCAAAAAAATAAATGGTCAGTTGCTGGAATATCTCTGTATGCTAGGCCCAACTAAAAGCTTAACTTGCCCCAACTTAAATGATCAACTACTTAAAAAAACAAACAAACAAAAAAAACAGAAATAAGTGTAACTCATTAAAAATCTCAATCACTGGGAGGCTCCAACTTAACTGTGCGAGCTTGAAATGATCTGTACTTGAATTTAATTGAAAAATAAATTCAACAAAAAATGCTGGAGGAAAGGATCATAATTAATATCCACTAATATCTATTTATTTATGTTTTACTTACTAATGTCTACTTACTTAATTTGTATGTAATACATTTTGATACATAATCAATCAAACAGTAAAGTGTATAAAAGGGAACATTGGTGAATATGCTATATTTTATAGCTAATAATAAATAAGTCACATGGCCCATTCCTATCCCTTGTGAGATATTTATTTACAGTATAACATAAGATGGGACAATATCCTACACAATAAACATATTATCATGATTAATATTGCTGTTTGTAAATATATAGTGACATAGAGCAGAGACAGGGAGCTGGGTGGATGGACAGGTTGATAAATAAATATATACAGACAGATCCGACAGACAGACCTATCAGACAGACACTTATTTTCATTTTTCACTAACCTAGGGTATTGTACATACCTGTAGCACTCATGCATTTAATAGACCTTATAGGGTTGTTATATGCTTCCTACTCTACAATGAGTGACATAGTGATTATCCATCCTGCTGACTGCTATGTAAGATTAAATATGTTGGGATTTGGGAGCCAAGTGTCTTTTGGTAAATTATCCACATCACATAACTGGTTGTCACTTATATTCTACCATAATTTGTTAGAGTACTTACCTGCAAGAAGACATGAAGCAAAGTATAGTAACAGATAATAACATAATAACAGAAGCAAATTATTGTATATATTATTGTATATATTATTGGTATATATATATACAGCATAGAGAATGCACACAGAGAAAAAAAAACACTGTTTATGTTTTTCTTCCTCATTTGCACTGTTTGCTCTGTCTTTACCTGTCTGAACTGGATTATGATCATAAAAATGTTTTTCTTTCTTTGCTCTGATTTTCAATGTTTTATTCGAAGTGCCAAATCTCCTTTGCACGCACGCACGCACGCACGCACGCACGCACGCACACACACACACGCACACACACGCACACACACACACGCACACACACACTCTGTTGGAGTATTAATTGTGGCTGTATTAGTCCCTGTCTGAAACTTTAGACTTGAGAAAGGGAGGATCTCTCAAAAGCTTGTCAATCCCAAATTTTGATAGTCCAATAAAAAGTTATTACAAGATACTAATTTTGAAACAGCTGTCATTGACTTGTTCACTGGCTTTGCATCTCTTCCTGAGTTGTTTTAAAGCTGCTGTATTCAGAAAACATAAATTTCATGGAATCCATGTTCAAAATTGAATAATGAGGCAAAAAGGGGAATCTTTGTTGAACTCATTTGCATATATCCACCCAGAATCCCTTGCAGTGGTAACATCAGGTGGAAGGGACTTTCAATAACGTTTTTTTCCCAACCATAAAACTCTTGGCTTATAACTTTATAAATATATATATATATATATATATATCAAAGAAGTAATGTGAACATGTTATGAGTAGAGTTGAGCGAACCCGAACTGAAAAATTCCAAATAACTTTCCCACGCTGTGTAAAATGACACAGAGCACTCTGATTGGTGGATTTCAAGCCAACCAATCAGAGTGCTGTGACAGGTAAATGTAGAGACTTACCTGTCAGTCTCTTCATTTACCTGTCAGAACACTCTGATTGGATGGCTTAAACCCACCAATCAGAGTGCTCTGAGCCTAATTGCAGGGCGGGGCAAGACTTAATAAGCCTTCCCCCGCCCTGCAGAGCTCAGTCTGTGCGGAGCCCTCCATGGGTGAAAAAATATTTATTTTTTTGCGCTTTTTTTTGCGTCAGTTATTATGGATTTTTATTTGGCCTTATTTGGGGCTGAAAAAAAAGTCGATTTTAGAAGAAAGAAGACATCAATTGTTAAATCTATTTTTTTTAAAAACAGGTATTTAGATAAGAGTCCCCCCTCATTATTTTTAGGAGGAGAGGGGTAGGTAGGGGTGTTTTTTTGGGGGGTAGGCATGGGTGTTTTTTTGGGGGCAGAGGGGTGACTATGGGCTTGGGGACCCCTAGTCACCTGGGAGGGTACATTTCTATTTAGGGCCCCACCCGCTGCTCAGGGGTGGGGGCCAGGGGGAGGACATTAGGTCCCCCCTTATTGTTACTTAGGGCCCCAACCCGCCGCTCAGGGGTGGGGGCCAGGGGGGAAGACAGTAGGTCCCCCCCCAAAATCTTACTTATGGCCCGCACCCACCGCTCAGGGGTGGGGGCCAGGGGGGGAGGACAGTAGGTCCCCCCCTTATTGTTTTTTAGGGCCCCCACCCGCCGTGTAGGGGTGGGGGCCGGGGGGAGGACAGTAGGTCCCCCCCAAATTCTTACTTATGGCCCCCACCCACTGCTCTGGGGTGGGGGCCGGGGGGAGGACATTAGGTCCCCCCCTTATTGTTATTTAGGGCCCCCACCCGCCATGCAGGGGTGGGGGCCGGGGGGGAGGACAGTAGGTCCCCCCCTCCACATTCTTATTTAGGGCCCCCACCCGTCCCCACTTACAATTGAGGATTTTTAACTTCCTCTCTTAAAAAGCATATCACTTATTTTAGAGAATGGTTAAATTATATTTCACTGCTGTTTTTTTCTCTGCTTTGTCAATAGCAGCTTGTGAATAAGTCTCTTTAGTAATAAGCATTGTGAAACGATGCCTTAAAATATGTTTGCGTACATTTCTTTTATAATACTTTTTTTTTTTACAATTTCCTCTGATTCAACTTTGCATTATATTTTGTTGATGAATTAGTGCAGGATAACTCTTATCACACCGTATAGATTATTTTCTATTTAAAATACACAATGGTTTAGAATTCCAAAAGCTTTTATCACTTGTGTTCTGCAGGCATAGAACAAAAAAGAATTGTGCCACTGGCTGCTCACTGTTTAATAGACACGCCCCTACTCGCAGTATAGCAAGTAGGGGCTGAATTTACCAATACTAAGTAATCTTTACTTAGTATTAGTTAATGTGGCTGAAAGACCAATTTAGGTATTTCAGCCTTTTGGTAGATAGCTCCCTAATACTGTGGGAATTAGGGAGTTATCTACTAAGCGGCTGCTTTTTTTAAATTAGTTTTATGTTATTTTAAGTGATTTCCCTATCCACATTTGTTCTCAGGGCACTTGTCCTACTCTTACCCCCATTTTACTTCCTCTTGCAGCCCTCTAGCCCTTTCCAGTTTTTTAGAGCCATTTTTGTGCCCAAAGGTTCGGGTCCCCATTGACTTCAATTGGGTTCGGGGTCAAGTTCGGGGTCAAGTTCGAGCCTGAACCCAGACTTTTTTTTCAAAGTTCGGCCGAACAGGCCGTACCCGAACATCCAGGTGTCTGCTCAACTCTAGTTATGATTTTGCCAGTTTTTACTTGTATTGCTCTATTAATATATATTATTTCATTGCAGGTAAAGATATTTACTCTTGTCTGAGCATTTTATGGTCAGTGGCCATGATTTCAATTTAAACTGCAGTCCCATGAGCCTAACCCAAAAAGCCAAGCAGAATCCAAATTTCATTTCAAATGTATCAAATAGCTTTTTTTTTCTTATTTAGTTTTCTTACTCGTTTTACCTATATTTGAAAATGCATGAATTTTTTTTTCATCTCTAAACCTAAGCACAATCCTAATATTAGTTTGTCTTCATAGTCAAAATCAAATTTAAATCAAAACAAAAAACAAAAAACAATGTCGCTAACATCGAGAACATCTGCAGTCCTCACTGTGTATATTATGTATCCTCTCCCTGCACACAGAATAAGTATTAGAAGAACATATTCATCCCTCTTGCAATTCATGAGGAACTCCTGTACAAAAAACCAAGTGAAGACAGGTTATTTTTGGTTTGTTCTTTCTTTGTTTTTGTTTCTGGAGACCTCCAACATGTATTATTTAATTGATTATTACCAAAGCAATACAACAATATTCTATTTTTTAAATATAGGATGGTTTCACCTTCAATACCTTTTGAAATAGATATGATTGGTTTCAGTCGATCAGCTGTATTTACTGTATATAGACATATAATAATAATAATAATAATACTTATATTCTTAGCAAAAAAAAACAACAACATGCATGAACACTGTGTTTTACCTTATATCTTCTTATATCTGTACATCTACTGTATGTATAAACTGTTTGTCTACTCTGGTTTACTATCATGTTGAGAAGACTGGCGTTGAATGGAGACGATATTATCTCTAATAATGTATGACTCCCTTACCCATATTGCTGCAAATGATGAACAACTACATACATAAAATACATCTTGTGAATATGTTTCATTTGTAGAGGTCACTGAGCAGAAGTCAAAACACAAAAATAATAATCACAAAATTACAAAATTAGCTCAATTTAAATATTATTATTTTTAAATACATTATACACTTTTATTTTTTTATTTTTAAAATGTTTTTACAAAACACTTACAATTTATCTGTAATCCCCACTTACTAACTTCCTCTCTTATAAGCATATCATTTATTTTAGAGAATGGCTAAAATATATGTCACTGCAGTTTTTTTTTTCTCTGCTTTGTCAATAGCAGCTTGTGAATAGGTCTCTTTAGTAATAAGCATTGTGAAACGATGCCTTACAATATCTTTGCGTACATTTCTTTTATACAATGAACTTTTTAATGAGTCTTGTATAAAATAATACTTTTTTTTTTTTTACAATTTCCTCTGATTCAACTTTGCATTATATTTTGTTGATGAATTAGTGCAGGATAACTCTTATCACACCGTATAGATTTTTTTTCTATTTAAAATACAAAATGGTTTAGAATTCCAAAAGCTTTTATCACTTGTGTTCTGCAGGCATAGAACAAAAAAGAATTGTGGTGTTTCAGTGATTTTCCTTGAACTACATGCTTAGCCATTCATTCTTTACTGATCTCGAACTGTGACATCTAGTCTGAAAGAAATCATTAACATTATTCTGATGTGATTCCAAAGTGCATGCTACATGAGGATTTGTATATAATTATCAATAGAAGGATTGTTGGGGATATCATTTCTATGTGTCCAGATTTTAGTTATGGAAGCTTACAGAGGAACATGTCCAGCTTGCTGCCTGCTATAAAATTTAATATTATTTGCCTAAAGCAAGGGACAGAGAAAAAAAAAAAAAAACAAGATAGAAAATACACATTTTCTTCAAGCACTGCATCAATCCTTTATTCAGTATGCATTAAAGCATGTATGGAAGTTGGAGCCTGCTCTGCATATTGAATAGGTCTTAGCTTCAAATACTCATGCAAAGATGGAACAATGAACATGTAATGTACTTACTAGACAGCTCAGTGAATATAGAAATCTGTCTCGGTGAAGGCTCATCTGTAAAAGCAGTTGCTTTACATTTACACGTTGATAATACAAAGTCAGTATTTTACAGGTGATAAAAGAACATGTGAAAAAAACAGCACGTGATTTGGCTAAATAATCAAATTATTTCATTTAAACAGTTACGCATTTTTCCATACACTGAATATATTACTGTATGACAATAAAGGCTTGTAAGAATTTCCATAAATAAAAATATGTAGAATACGGTAAGCAATTAGCATTTCTTTTAACTGTAGAAAATAAGATGTTTTGTTTTGAGAAAGACTAAATAACACCTGGCATGTGTGGCATGCAAGGTGCCTTGCCATGGCATGAAAGGCTACTAGACCCAAACTGGTTGTGAAGATCTGATGATTTCCCACAGAACTGGACTGGCAGGGGTCAGAGTGGGCTCTATTAGATATTTATGCCTGAATTTAATAAGCAGCAAGGGGTAGCCCTTAATTCACTCATGACAGTGAATTGGGAGAAAGTGTCCTCAGATCAGTGCTTGACAAGGAATAACCACATGGGAGAAATGTCTGCCTATGCCATCCTGGCCATCCTGGTAAACACTGGCCCCCAGGGAAGTCATCCTCCTACTGTTAAATATTAAACAAAAAAGAGGTTGGTTAAAAAAAAAAACTAAAATGAACAGCATTGTCAATTTGTGGGTGTAGTAATATATGTCACAGTATGTGTCTTTAGCAGTGTGATTCTGTCTTTTAGTTTGTGTCTAGAAGTGTGATTGTGTCTTAACGTGTGTGGGTCAATATGTAACTATGTGTGACCCAGCAGTGCACATTTGAGGGGTTTGTGTAGTTAACACATGCGAGATACGGCTGTTTTAGTGTTTTCTCTCTATGTGATTCTGTAATTAGGCTCATCATAATCATCAGTACCAGCCTAATAAGCGCTTAATCCAGGACTTTATAGTCAGACAATTATTGCTTGTATTTAATCTTTTTTCAACCTGTCCATGTGACACTGCTAGGTTTGGTCCTGCTTAGTTCTAGGTCCTTGGTTAATTATAGAAAGTGTTGAGCTAATTTCACCTTTTCACTATATCTTACGAAAAAAGAAACATGATAATGTGAGGGAAAAAGTATGAGTATATAGATATGGCCATTTTAACCTTAGTGAACCCACATGATTTAAAGGTTTTAAAAGACTACTCCACATACATAACACACTTTATTTTGCCGAAGTACTTTATATGTGATGTCCTCATTTTTGTATTTATTTTTTTTTACAAAAAGTGCAGATTTCAACAGAAATTGGCACTTTTATAAATTAATCTTGTTACACCCACCCTGGCTGTCAACTGGCCCTACTACTTCCTGTTTTGAGCTGCATTGGGAAGTCTGTGAATAGACAGCCACAGAAGTATGAGGTGGGAAACAAGGAGATGATTTGTGAAGCAAACACAAAAAAAGAAAGGAAAAACACAGACTCCTAATTGAGGTGAATGTGTGATGTCTACTAGATATCCAAGAGAAAGGGGGTAACCCTGGTAAACTTGAAAAATGAAAAGGAAAATGTAAAGATCACGGGTTCTAACAAGTAGACCCGAGACCATAACTTGGATATCTAAAAAAATGGTCTAAATCAAATGTAATTGAAAATAAATGTTAACTTTATTAGATAAAAGATATAAGTACTTGCTCAATATATAACATACAGTGAATCCCAGAGGGGAGCTATAGAAAGCTCAAAGTGTCAAATAGCCATAGTGATGCAGAAATAGCTTGAGGTAGGAAAAAATAATGCCAAAGGTACAACCTATCTGGAGAGTATTAACAAAGCCCTCCTAGTTAAGGCAAATCCTATTATAACTCCAGACTTGTATAATAGCACCATAATGTTGCAGAGTATCTACTAAAAAAGTATCAAGAGTATCCAAAATAGAACTATAGTAGTGCCTAAAGATTGCAACAATAGCAAAAAAATAGAACGCTAAACTAAGTGAAGAAATAGATTCTTGATACACAAATCTCAAGGAGGCTAAAGATATAGCACCTGAATGAAGATACATGCCTAAAACTGCATAGTTCACTTGGACTGCAGAAATCTCTGTCCTACAGATTCACTAAATCTTTAAGGCCAATTGAATGGCTAAGAAAATTGCAGCTGTCAAGAGGAAATATCTGACTAAAAGCTTGAAACTGCAACATGCAAGTGTAGAGGCTACTATCTAAATAACTGCAGACTTCTCCGTCCTACAATTACTCTAAATAATGTACACCAACTAGAAAAGCTAAAGTCTCAAGGCAGGGATGACCCCTAATTAGTAGAAAGCTGCAAACAACGGCTCTTAAGAACGACTACCAACACCCCCCATAATCAAAGAAAATGTGCTAAATAAATCGTGAAAAGTAAAAAAAAAAAGTTAGCATAATGCCTAACGCTTTTCGGCGCTGCTAAAGCGCCTTTGTCAAAGGCAGAGTGAACCGTACTTACTCCACGGTGTTCTTTTATATGTGCCGGGAAGCCTCAATTCACCAATCGCTATCGGTGGGCGGGTGTGCGTTCGCGCCAAAACGAGGCTTGGAACGCACCGTGACGCTAGAGGCACTTAACCTACAAGTGTAACACCCCCTCAGGTACGTCCTCGGCGAAAATACGCGTATAGGGGTGTATACCCTAAATGTGGCCAAACCTACTACATATTAACCCTTTAGTTGATATAGGGTAGTATCAAGTGTATCTATTGGTCATAGGATGGCTAATTAAAGTTGATACACAGAACTGGGCTTGCACTAAACTACATCAACGGAGTCTATTTAGGTTCAACATTGTAATATATTAAAGCAACACCAATTACTTAGATTATTATAAAAATAAAATAAAACCAAAATATTACTCGTCTAAATATTAATGAACGGGGTAAAAGAAAACCCTTCATTAAGTCCCTTTGGTGACATGGTGTCCAATTTATTTATCCAGAAACATTCACTTCTTCTTAACATTAAATCAAAGTTTCCACCTCTTTTGCCCTTAACCCCTTAAGGACACATGACATGTGTGACATGTCATGATTCCCTTTTATTCCAGAAGTTTGGTCCTTAAGGGGTTAAAGACACGTTAAATGCCTGCAAACTTCATGGCTCTTGGTGAGTCATAGTGGTATTGTCGCATGTGTCTGGCTACTGGAGTATCTCTAATTGATGTTACAGAGTGGACATGATCCATTACTCTTCTCTTAAAGGGACATATAGTCTTCCCCACATATTTCATACCACAACTGCAGGTCAGGAGATACACCAAGCCTGCAGAGTTGCAGTTGAAAATTGTTTTCTGGGGATATTAATTGTGCTTGTGGAGTCAAATAGAATTTTGGAGTCGTTGGCCATAAAACAACATGCAATGCATCTACCGCATTTGTATGTGCCATGTACCGTGAGCCAGCTTCCCTTGTTTTTATTTCGGGGCTGTAAATGACTGGGGACAAGAATCTCTTTGAGATTCTTGCCTCTCCTGGCCGTAATTGATACAGTAGGAGATATCACATTTTTAAGATGGAAGTCTTGAGTGAGAAGGGGCCAAAACCTGCCAATAATTTTCTTTGCCATATCCCAACCCGCATCGTATTTGGCTATGCAGCGTATCATTTTGGTAGAATGTGGTTTATATCCAAGTTATGGTCTCGGGTCTACTTGTTAGAAACCGTGATCTTTCCATTTTCCTTTTCCTTTTTGATGATTTGTGAAGGCTGCATTTAAGAGATCTGTGCATTTTTCAAGCTGTTTTAAGATATACCATGCATTAAAAAATGCACAATTAAATATATATGCATATGTACTGACATCTTAGGTAAAATCAATGTTTCATCCCTAACAAGGCCATTATTAAAACATATATAACAAAGAAGAGTCCAAACTTCTAAAAATTAGAAAATGAGGTTATAAAACAACTCACCAGTTGTGCTGATGAGGTCCCTATCAGGCATGTTGCCAAAAGCAGAGATGGTATAAGATCAGCATGTAAATTTGTATGTGAATATGCGATTATGTAGGAAATCTGCAAATATGGTTATTATGGTTAATTGAGCAATAATAATATAAAGCAAAATGAAAAAGAACTAAATGTTAACTTGGAAAATAAAAAAAGCCTGACATTAAGTAACTGACAACAAATAAGAATTAAGAGACAAATGCAATCAAATAATTAAATAGAGTTAATGCATATGGAAAAGTACCAAAAATGTATAAGACTAATTGATAAAGATCTGATAACGATGATGATTCTGTATTAATTACTTATCAGCTCACAAAGGAGTAGGCCAAAAAACTTTTTCTAAGAGATGCATCTGAATCCAGGATTTTATGACAATAAAGGAGAGATAAAAGATAAAACTTAAGAAAAATAAGAATAAATCAGACTACACAACTCCCAGAATATTACCCTACATACAAGAGAAACCTAGTTATTTATAAACAAATCAACAGAAATGTGAGAGTTGTAAAAGACAACTAAAATGTAGCATTGTCAAATAGTACACAAGATAATACCAGGATGTGTGAAAACATTTGCCTAGTTAATAAGTGAGAAATGGGATAATTACATTGTGATTTAAAAAAGTTGGCAAGGTGTACACATGCTGACAAAAAAACAAAGTTTGTTTACAAAAGTGTAACATAATCAACTCTTTTAGAATGTGTTAAGGCAAAATATTGCCATCTGTTTCCAGAATAACTCCGTGGCATTCTATACTTATAATACATGGTTCATTGTTAGGCACCCTCTACTTCCAACAGATACAAAGGTTAAAACTTATTTGATACTTGAACAGTATTGAACAGATATGCCTTTGTACATACCCATTGGGTTATACTAACTGTCTCTGAGAGTCCCTGTTGTCAGTATGAGGCATGCACTATAGCCAATGTAAAACAGCTGTTTCTGCTGCTCAAGTAGGTGTCACAGGTTTGCGGTAAATAGGTTTACAATACAATAGATAGAAGAATGAGACAGCGCTAAGTTAACTTATTGCCAGCAACCTTAAAAGGGGATCCCTCAGACCCTTTAGAATAAGACAAGTAAAAACAGTAAAAAAGGCTGCGCCACAGTCAGTAATAAAAAGTCCAATAAAAAGGAAAAGACCCAAATATTGTATCCTTACAAATAGTCTTTGGTGGTGAGGTCTTCTACTGTTGTAGTAGATTCACTTGGTATAAAAGATAAAAAGAGAGAGAAGGACAACCAATAGTGCAGTATGTAAAATTCAAAAATGAATAAAAAGGAGTAATAGTATAAAACTCACATTTACCAGAGCTAACATCCAGCTCTGGAGTGAAGCGCATACAGCAGTTTAAATCCCCGCTTATGGGATATAAATGGGTTCCTCTCCGTCGCTGGTGTCCAGTTCTTGGGATAAAAGAGACAACCGATAGTGCTCACTGTATAGTAGTATTTTCTTTGGAAAATATTCCTGGAAGTTTCCTGTTCTAAAAGAAATCCTTAGGTGGGGATCAATCCACCCAAGCTGTCATCACAGAGCAATTGGCCTGCTCTTGCCTTGTAAGTACATTATTTTATCATTTTATCAATATTACTATACAGTGAGCACTATCGGTTGTCTCTTTTATCCCAAGAACTGGACACCAGCGACGGAGAGGAACCCATTTATATCCCATAAGCGGGGATTTAAACCGCTGTATGCGCTTCACTCCAGAGCTGGATATTAGCTCTGGTAAATGTGAGTTTTATACTATTACTCCTTTTTATTCATTTTTGAATTTTACATACTGCACTATTGGTTGTCCAGTGTTCTTCTTTACTCTTTTTCACTGGGGCTATCTATCACTATGTGCAGGCAACCAACATCCTAAGTATTGTTCTGCACGTAGAGTCACTTTAATTTTCCTTTCTTTCTCTTTACCTCCTAACTGGTCACTACCTCTCTGTCAAGGCTTACTCACTTTGACATTGTTCAGTCTGGGACATAATTAACAACTGCTGGTTGCACACTATATGTAGCTTCCAACTGTTTAGTGGCTTAGCTACTGCACCATTATCAAAAGTGCATTACCTATTCCTTACAGGTGCTGTACATACATTAACCTAGTGACTAGCAGCAATATGTTCCATTAAGTCGGTTTCTTGTAATGGCTGATTATTGTTGTTTTTTATAATGTGCATTTATAGGAAGTGAGCCCTTATTACGCCATCTATATTCACACGGCACATTACAATTATTCAGTTGTTTTTTTGTGACCAGTCTCCTAGTGACCTACCTTACAAACTCAGAGCTACTAGACTTAACCATATACTGTCTATTAAAGTCTTTAGTCAGTCGCTATTTAGGAGAATAGTAAGCTAGTATATGCCACTGGGATACTTTGGAGGTGAGCCATTAAGGCTGGATTGCACCATATGATATATTCTATGCTACCCACTATTAACTATATTGACTACAATACATGAATACATATATCTAGTATCACTATCTACTAATTTAATTTATTTTCCAGTCTATACTCGGCTAGGTTGTATCTTTCCAACTGGTTGAGTATATTTACTTTTTTCCCAGTAAACAAAGATAAGTCAGAAATCAACTGTCATAATTTTCTCTAATCAAACACTTTTTCTCTAGCGGTGCTACCGCAACCTCCACCTCAGTTTGCATGCCTCCAGGATGACGGGCCAACCCAATGTTCCCCATAGAGATGCACTGGGGACCTTAGGCACATGTGCAGCACCCGCCGCAAAGCACCTAAGATTCTACCATGGAGAATCATTAATACAATTATTCTCAATGGCCAACCGTGACAGCACTGTCATGTGCTCATGATGTCACAATATCTTACTATATGAGAACCGGGAAGTAAGATTCCTGGCTCTCTCCTCCCCAGAGGTCTTAGAGATGTGGCTTAAAGCCATGCTTTCAAGCTCTCTAATTAGTGAACCAAAGGATTTTGGGGGTAGGAGAGGGGAGCATGACTGCAGGCACTATAACAACTCCAATTAAATTAAGTTGTTAAAGTGCCTACAGTGTCCCTGTAATGCATAGAACAACAGTCATGGACTCCATTACAGGACCACTATACTTGTTTTCCTGGCACTATAGTGCCCTGAGGGTGCCCCCACCCTCAGGGTCTCCCTCCCGCCAAGCTGGATGGAGAAGAAAGGGTTAAACACCTTTCTCCAGCGCCGGACTCCCTCGGTGCTAGAGACTCTCCTCCTCCTTTCCCCGTCATCGGCTGAATGCGCATGCGTGGCAAGAGCTTCACGTGCATTCAGCCAGTCTCATAAGAAAGCATTCCCAATGCTTTCATATGGACGCTGGCGCCTTCTCACTGTGAAAATCACAGTGAGAAGCGCGGAAGCGCCTCTAGCGGCTGTCAATGAGACAGTCACTAGAGGCTGGATTAACCCATAGGTAAACATAGCAGTTTCTCTGAAACTGCTATGTTTACAGCAGAAAGGGTTAACCCTAGGTGGACCTGGCACCCAGACCACTTCATTAAGCGGAAGTGGTCTGGGTGCCTTAAGTGGTCCTTTAAACCAAAGCAACACACATTGATTCCTGCTTATTACATTTTTTAGTATAGATCTTAAAGCAATACATATATTTGTCAAATAATTATATCGTATGTACAATGATCTAATTTCCTGAGCTAGTAAAAATAACTGAAAGACACAAAATTTTCTGTCAAATGACAAAATTATGCACCACAGATTTATTATTTCTGTCATTTCTACGGACACTGCAATAATTGGAAAAAAATGATTCCTTCGTAATGTGTGAATGTTTTCTCTGAATATTTTAATCATAGACTAACCTTACAGTATATCTTGCACTTCTTCTCTGTATTTGTGTGAGAAAATCTTGCTATATAAATGACCTTGCTTCTAGCAGATACATTGTTCATGCCTGAATGAAGTTTGTGACAAAATCAGCATGTAATCAGGAGCATTTTATCTAAAGTTCAGTAGAAGAAAATACAGTTGCTAAGAGTTTGACAGGGTCACTTTGAAAATGCACTCATTATGTACTTTTACCTATCTGTTAATAGTTTCTTTCCCTTAACCACATTTACATTTATTTTTGACTCCAAAAAAAAATATACAAATTTCTGAGCTTGTTCAGTTTTAAGATAATGTAAATTAACCTATCACCTCAAAATGGAAACTGTGTTGGCAGAGTTTAAATGGGGTAACCGCAGTTAAGATAATTTAACATACATTTATTTATCTCTCCCATTTACTGTGAATATATTTCCAAGAATCAATTTGATGTCCTATTCCTTTTTGGCTGATCATTTGATATTGTTTTTAAATGTGTGTAACTTTTCTTTTATAATTATGGAAGCCTTCAAATCTACTTACACAAGATTGTTGACAGAAGGTATGTCAAGTTGGCCAAATATTGAGCTATTCATGCAATGCAGAGTATACAGACATTTTTCTGACTTGAGCATAAACCAAAAAAAAATGTTTTGCGGAATTCTGCACTATAAGCCTGCCTACGTAGACACGCCCCCTCATTTCAGAAAAAAATACTTCCTTATCAGTTGATGTACACAGCTCAGCCACTAACAGTACTGACTGATTTGAACATTTCATGGGGAGGATTGCTAGGCAGACACACACAAGGTTGTTCACTAAAGTAAGAAATTCTGGAAATATAAAGTGAATTTAAGAAGTAAGTAGCTGAATTGACGCATATCTAATTTGGATTTTTTCCAACTATTTGTGCCTTAAATGTTAAATTTACTTTAAATTTACTTTGAATTCTTGACAAGTCTCTGCCAGTATGTAAAGAATGTTTATGTCTTGTCCAATAGTAATTGAGTAATATTCCAGGAGGTACTTAATCTGCTGGACTATACATTTATCCCAGATGCACAGTTTCAACCCTGTCCCACTAAGGCCCATCATCAACCATGTGAACCAAAATATACAGTGACATAACTCATAGCGTTTTTCAAAAATATTTCGCCAAGTAAAGTAATCAAGCAAATTAAAGCAAAGTTTAGACCATTATTACCCAATCACCTTACTTTATTCATTTATCTTTCACTGCAATGGGACATGAATAGAGCAAAAAAGAAGCAACTGAGAGATGATCCAACATATATATTGTACTCTGAGTAAGCAGTGATAATATATTCTGCTATCTAATGCCGTTCGACTGTATAGATTTTTTTTTTCTTGCAACACTTTTTTTTTAAATTATTATTTATTATATCTATATAGAAAAAGAGGACATACAGTGAGGGAAAAAAGGTTTTCATCCCTGCTGATTTTGAACGCTTGTCCACCGACAAAGAAATGATCAGTCTGTAATTTTAATGGTAGGTGTATTTTAACAGTGAGAGACAGAATAACAACAACAAATCCAGAAAAACGCATGTCAAAAAAGTTATAAATTGATTTGCATGTCAATGAGTGAAATAAGTATTTGATCCCCTATCAATCAGCAAGATTTCTGTCTCTCAGGTGTCCTTTATACAGGTAATGAGCTGAGATTAGGAGCACTCTCTTAAATGGAGTGCTCCTAATCTATGTTTGTTACCTGTATAAAAGACACCTGTCTACAGCAGCAATTCATCAACAAGATTCCAAACTCCCCATGGAAAAGACCAAAGAGCTGTCCAAGAATGTCAGGGACAAGATTGTAGAAAAACACAAGTCTGGAATGGACTACAAGACTATCATCAAGCAGCTTGGTGAGAAGGTGACAACACTTGATGCAATTTTATGCAAATGGAAGAAACACAAAATGACTGTCAGTTTCCCTTGGTCTGGTGCTCCATATAAGATTTTGCCTCGTGGAGTTTCAATGATCATGAGAATGGTGAGGAATCAGTCCAGAACTACACGGGAGAATCTTGTTAATGATCTCAAGTCAGCTGGGACCATAGTCACTAAGAAAATAATTGGTAACACACTATGCAGTGAAGGACTGAAATCCTGCAGCGCCCTCAAGGTCCCCCTGTTCAAGAAAGCACATGTACAGGCCCGTCTGAAGCTTGCCAGTGAAAATCTTTTGCATCAACTCAACTCGCCATGTTTGGAGAAAAAGGAATGCTGCCTATGACCCCAAGAACACCATCCCCACCGTCAAACATGGAGGTGGAAACATTATGCGTTGGGGGTGTTTTTCTACTAAAGGGACGATGGAGGGCCATGTACCGTCAAATCTTGGGTGAGCCAGGGCATTGAAACTGGGTCGTGAATGGTTATTCCAGCATGACAATGACCCAAAACACACAGTCAAGGCAACAAAGTAGTGGCTCAAGATGAAGCACATTAAGGTTCTGGAGTTGCCTAGCCAGTCTCCAGCCATTAATCCCATAGAAAATCTGTGGAGGGAACTGAAGGTTCGAGTTGCCAAATGTCAGCCTCAAAACTTTAATGACTTGGAGAGGATCTGCAAAGAGGAATGGGACAAAATCCCTCATGAGATGTGTACAAACCTGGTGGCCAACTACAAGAAACATCTTACCTCTGTGATTGCCAACAAGGGTTTTGCCACCATGTTCTAAGTTGAAGGGGTCAAATACTTATTTCACTCATTGACATGCAAATCAATTTATAACTTTTTTTGACATGTGTTTTATGGATTTTTTTTGTTATTCTGTCTCTCACTGTTAAAATATACCTACCATTAAAATTATAGACTGATCATTTATTTGTCAGTGGATAAACGTTCAAAATCAGTAGGGGATCAAATTTTTTTTTTCCTCACTGTATTTGCCAGTCCATCTGTCTGTCCGGCTATCCATCTGTATGTCGGGTCATCTAGCAGTCTGTCTTTCTGCCTGTCAGTCTTTGTTTGTCTGTCGCTTTCCCCCTTTCCTATCATTTTTATTTTACTGTGTGCCATTTATCTCTATTGAACTATCAATCTTTTCTTTTTTATTTATTATGAGAAATAAATAAATCTCTTGATAGCCTTCCTTAAAAAAAAAAAACACATTAAAATAAATATTCTCTTCAAGAACTGTATGTTTTCAAAGGTAACTGTTTCCTTACAATTTGATTATTAAAATATCTTCTGCAAAACATTCAGAAGAAAAAATATGTGAGATCAAGTATTCTAAATTCATACAGCATTGATCGTTTTCTAAAGCGTGTCCTACTGTCAATCAAAAGCAAGTTCATAGGCTTATTAGACTTTGGATGCAATGCCCTCTATTTCCTATTCAGATGATATACAGCAGAAGCTACTTGATTGAATTCGAGCAACTGATTGGCCTTAATCTACTCTGCTCATTTCACTCACTCTCTCTCTCAATGCCTGGTTTGTTCATACCAATGTATAGTACCCATCATTCCCAAGGTGCAGATCAGAGCTTACCCCTTGTTCCTCCCTTCCAATTATTTTTCTGTTTTGTTAGTCACTTGAATCTTGAACAGCTTCGCTCTCTTAATGCACTGCGATGGACTATTGGCATAGACTGAAAAGAAAAAAAGCTATTTTTTCTTCTAACTGAATTATATCCGCCTTAATGTTTTATAGAAAATACATCCAGCAATAATACATCATGATTTAGGTACACAGTTAATTAATAGATCATTCTGATTGATGCACCAGTTATTTTTTATTTAAAAAAAAATATTAAGATAATATCTCTGCAATTCACCGTATAATTTGAACTACCTAATGTATAAATGTTAAGAGTTTTGCCCATTATCATTTTATTGCTACAATAATTACTTTATTAGAAAAAAAATGAATAATGAGAACTTCAGGAAAAAATATAAAAATTTCTTAAGTCTTATAATTGGCTGGTTGGTTTATTTCAACCAGAAAACTATTTCAATCAGCATACAGCCAGAATCTGAATCATGGCCAGTGACTGGAAAATTTACAGATGAACATAAAGCAATGTCGGCTTCATTTGTGCTACAAGTTGCAGATTTCATGGAGGAATGCATATAAAAACAGACACGTACCTTGTTTTGTATTTTTTACAGTTGCATGAACCTTTTGAAATGTGCTCTTTTATATAAATTGAACGTAATTGAAAATATTACTGTCTCTTTAAATAGATGAGCATTGAGTTGTGTATAATTAAATTGAATGTTCAAATGTTTTATAGAAAAAAATTCAGTTACTGTTTTGTAAATCACGGACTACTTGTATAAAATGCTCACATCACTCTTTTTTTAGGAAAGGATAAATGCAGTTTTACTTCTTCTGTACCTATGTTTATTTATACATGGTTCTATAACTTTCTTAATTTCCTTTATAACACAAAAAAGACCAGTGGCGACTCTAGAAACAGTACACGGGGGCTCACAACAGATACCACAGTCAAAACTGGGGCCACTAATAATTTCCACCACCAAATCATATTAGTAGTGTTCACAGTGGGGAAAGAGGCTAGTGGGTGCAGGAGAGATATAGGGACTGCAATGTGTGCAGGGGGTAATTGAGGCTGTAGTGGGTGCAGGATAATAGGGACTATGCTTTGGTGTGTCCAGAATGTTATAGGGGCTGTAGTGGGCGCAGGAAGATAGGGGCTATAGTGTGTGCAAGGTGTTATAGAGGCTGTAGTAGATGCAGAGGATATTAGGGCTTTAGTGGGCATAAGGGGCATATGGACTGTAATGGGTATACGGGCACAGCAACTGTAGTGGGTGCAGAGTGCAATGAATATTAGGGCCATAATGGGTATAGTTGGACTAGAGACTGTAATGGGTATTGGGTGCACAGGAACTGTAGCGGGTGCAGGGGGTAATACAGGCTGTAGTGGGTGCAGAAGCTCTAGTGTTTGATGGAGCAAGTTATAGACGGTAGAGCAGGGGTTCTTAATCTTGTCCTCAAGGACACCCTAGCAGTCCAGGGTTTAAGGATTACCTGGGTGTGTCTAAGGTGTTTAGAAAAAAAAAAAAAAACACCTTAGCGTCTAAGGTGTTTTTCCCCCTTTTTTTAAACACCTTAGACACACCCAGGTAATCCCCAAATCCTGGACTGGTAGGGGGTCCTGAGGACTGGGTTGAGAACCCCTGCTGTAGAGGGTACAGGAGGTAAGTAGTGCTGTGGTGGGTGTATAGGGGAAAGGGACAATAGTAGGTGCAGGAGCTATAGTGTGGACGGTTGGCATAGATCTGCAGAGGGTGCAGGGTGGGGGGGGGAGGGGTATAGGGGCTGTAGACTGTGCTTGGGGGATGATTATATTAATAATTACATAGTTACATAGTTACATAGTTACATAGCTGAAAAGAGACTTGCATCCATCAAGTTCAGCCTTCCTCACATTTGTTTTTTGCTGTTGATCCAAAAGAACCAAAAGAAAAAAAAAACAGTTTGAAGCGTGTCCAATTTTGCAACAAACTAGGAAAAACATGGTAGTCAGATTTATCTTTGGATCAAGCAGTTATTACCCTACATTGAAAAATTATATCCTTGAATATTCTGTTTTTGCAAGAATGCATCTAGTTGTTGTTTGGACATCTGTATGGACTCTGATAAAAACCACTTCTTCAGGCAGAGAATTCCACATCATTAGTTTTCTTTTAGTAAAAAAACCTTTTGTATTTTTCTTACAGTAAAAAAACCTTTTGTATGTGTAAACACATAACCTTATTGTGGCCAGCCTAAAGCACACTTTTGCAATTATCATGCTGTCTAATCAGCATCTTGAAATGCCATACCTGTGAGGTGGATGGATTATCTCGGCAAAAGAGAAGTACTCACTAACACAGATTTAGACAGATTTGTGAACAATATTTAAGAGAAATCGGCCTTTTTTGTACATAGAAAACGTTAGAACTTTGAGTACAGATTTTGAAAAATGGGGGCAAAAACAAAAGTGTTGCGTTTACAATTTTGTCCAGTGTATATTCCTGGTGTTCCTGTGGGGATTGTGTTTGCCTCCACCACTGATCTCCACCTTCTCTGCGACACAGGCTGATAGTGCCCTTCACTTCTATACATCCAGTCCCAACAGCAGGGGTTGACACTGGCAGGCTGTGTCACAGAAAAGGTCGGAGAACAGTAGATTTCCAAATGCTGTGGGAGCAGAATCTGCTATAACACTAGTGATCTCTGCACTGGCCATGAAGATCAGCGGTGAGGGTTCATGGGGGGGCAAGATACAATTTCCCCCCTGAAGTAGCACCTACAGAGAAGACAGTTTTGTGTACTGTTTGAAATGGTTGATGAATATTTCTTTATATTAGAGAGAATTCTCAAATGCCAATTGATTTCTTGTTTTCTGTTTATCTGCAGTTTCCTTTTTTTTTTCTTTTTTTTTTTCTCAAATGTTTTGTGGAATATGCCCCAGAGATTGCAGTCAGAACATTTTTTTCTTTATATATCTTTTTAGCTTTAGAGACTTACTTTGGGTTTGAATTTATAAGGGAATCAGGTTTTTTTTTTTTAAGGTTTTTTTTGCTGTTGCGGGTGTTGTTTAAAGTACTTTAGGCATCTTAGAACACTACAAAAATTTTAAAGAAATACTACAATCACCATAATCACTACAGCACGTTGTAGTGTTTATGGTCACAAATATGCCCCGGCACCCACTGAGGATAAGTATTCAAATCATTTGCAAGCAGTTTGGCAATTTACCTGGCATCCACCTGGCGCAAGTCACATCATCCCTTGGAGCTACATGGTTAAGCCAGAGATGTCAGCTGACCCTCCAGGGCTTAGCTCTGTGGGACTAAAAGTAGATCATGCTGCCCTCCAAGTATTCATAAATTTGGACAAATAATTGGAAGATTTGATTCTTTATTTTCTAAACTGCAGCACAGGGGCTTTAATGCATCTCTATTAAGGAGCTTGGTGTTTATTTGGGGTTCCTTTTATATTTATCTGCCACCTTAATAAAGATAATTTGAGTAATTTTTTGTTCATGTACTTATTATCAGTTTACTGTTGGGTTACCCCGATCTGTGTTTCAGGGTTGATTTTTCCCTTCACCTGCACTCTATAGTGCATTTTTAGGTCTATTCTATTCTTTTCCATATCAAAATGGGTATTAGCTTCACCCATAGTGATGAAGATAAATATTTCCTTTCTTCTGCTTGTCTTTTTTATATGTAATGGAAACAAGTTGGCTTACACAGTACACAGTCACATGAATTATCAAGACCCTTACATTACAATATATATATTTTTTTATTGTTTTTTGGAATGGAGATGTGTATTTACAGTATTTACAGTATTGTATTTTAAGTTATTGTAAAGAAAAAAAATGTGATATTAAAAAAACAACAATATAATCCTTTGACACAGAATGAAGCTTGTACCTGTTTGTACCTGTTATGTGTCTGAACATCAAAATACATAATTTGTAACTGGCAGTAAGGTAAAATAAAATCAACAATATAAATGCGCTCCAAAAGTTCTAAAATGTCTGCCAGAAACACCATCTGTTCCTTCTACCTGAAGTGCCTAAGCACTATTTGCATATCGGGGTCCAAGGCTGAATATGCCATTAGGCAGAATAGGCACCTGCACAGTGTTCTCTGTACTCCAGTCTGCCTCCTATGATTGAAAGCAGAGCTGCAGGAACAGTTATAGGGGGTGATGTTCCAACTCTTTCAGAGCCGTTGTGCATCTGGACAGGAAGTGGAAGGGATCACTTTCCATGTGCCCACAAACAGCCTCTCATACAGAAAAGGACTTGTAGGATGAGAGGGACAGTACTGAGTGATTCACACTGTATAACAGCTCCTTCAGTTGTACTATTACTGATAGGAGAGTGAGTACTCTGCAAAAAGCTCTTTAACCCCCTAAGGACCAAACTTCTGGAATAAAAGGGAATCATGACATGTCACACATGTCATGTGTCCTTAAGGGGTTAAACTCCACAATCCTGTACCTTAAACACCCCTTTTCCCTAACCCTAAAGTTAACCCTAAAGTAACCCCTCCAAAAACCTAAATAAACACTTTCATTGTTCCAAAAATAAACACTCAAAGCCTAAACCTGAAATAAAAACATTCACCTTAAAACTAGGTTTATCTCATCGTAAAAATGTAAACAAACCATATACCCAGATACTCAATTTAGCCCCACTCTAACCCTAAACCTAATAATTTGAAACATCTTCTATACCCCAATTATAATTGTTCTCAAGCATTTAATACTCATTTTAACACTAGATGCACTATGTAATCTAATCTGACATAAAACCCCCTCTAACCTTAAACCCTCATTTACCCATAATAAAAAATTCCCTAGCTAAAACATTTGCTTAGGAATTCACAGTAGTAGCTCTGTTAACTTAAAAAGGGAGTGTAAGGTGCTTGTGGCCTTGCCTCTCAAGGAGAGATAATAAAGGAGTATAGTTTGAATTAAATTTAAAGCAATAGAAATGCCAAGTAACACAGCCATAATGACAGATGTTATTCCTGTATTAAATAATATAAGAGAGTCATTAGGGCCGGCGCCACCGTTAGGCGAACTATGCATTCGCCTAGGGTGTCGGCCTGCTGGGGGTGCCCACTGGGATGTTTCCTGGTGGGCTGCCCCTGGCTTGGCCCCAGCGCCAGGCCGATCTTGAGCCGCAGCTCTTGAGCTGCCCCCTAGCGCCAGGCCGATCCTCCAGGCATGCAAAGGTGGGGGCACCCAGAGGAGCCCTTTCACAGGTGGCCCAGGAGGTGACCATCTGGCCACCTCAGGGCACCCCTGATGCAGTGCTTTTAAGGAATGGCAGAGCAGGCACCTACTTACCTAGATGGCAGGTGCCTGCTCTGCGAGAAATGCCGGACGAGAGGGGGTCAGGAGGCAGGCGGCAGTGTGAGCGACAAAGGAGGCTGTTACATCTTCTCACTCCTCCCTCACACGCCCTCTGTGATGCCAAGAGACGGAATATGACGTAATTCCGTCCCCAGCATACTAAACAGCTCGCTGGAGGAGGGAGTAGCTACCCCACACTACAGGCTGAGAAGGGAGGCTGAATATGCCTCAAAACAATGAAAAAATGTGTAAGTCTGTGTGTCAGTGAGTGTGTGTTTGGCTGTCAGTGATGGTGTCAGTCAGTGAGTGCATGTGTGTCAGTGAGTGTGTCTGGGAGTGTTTGTGTCTGTCAGTGACTGAGTATGTGTCTGTCAGTGAGTGTATCTGTTAGTGTGTGCCTGTCAGTGAGTGTGCTTATCTGTCAGTGTGTGTGCTTGTCTGTCAGTGTGTGTGCTCATCTGTGCTAGTCTTATTAATTAAATTCACCAAATGCATTGAATACATAATTTATACAATAAATTATGCATTCAATGTACAATGTATGTATTAGGCAGTATGTGTATATGGATGTAGGTATTAGGCAGTATGTGTTTATGGTTACATGTCTTAGGCAGTTGTGTGTCTGGATGTATGTATTAGGCAGGGTGTGTGTATGGATACATGTATTGGGCAGTGTGTTTATGGATGCAAAAGGCAGTATGTGTGCAAGGATGTACGTATAAAGCAGTATGTGTGTATGGATGTATGCATTAAGCAGTATGTGTGTATGTATGGATATATGCATTAGGCAGTGTGTGTGTGTATGGATGCTGTATTAGGCAGTTTGAGTTTATGGATGTAGGTATTAGGCAATGTGTGTTTATGGATGCATGCATTAGGCAGTATGTGTATATGGATACATGTATTAGGCAGTATGTGTGTATGGATGCATGTATTAGGCAGTGTGTGTTTATGGATGTAGGCATTAGGCAGTATGTGTGTATGGATGCATGTATTAGGCAGTATGTGTGTATGGATGCGTGTATTAGGCAGTATGTGTGTATTGATACATGTATTAGGCAGTGTGTGTTTATGGATGTAGGTATTAGGGCGTATGTGTGTATGTATGGATGTATGTATTAGGCAGTGTGTGTGTGTATGGATGCTGTATTAGACAGTATGTGTGTATAGATGCATGTATTAGGCAGTATTTGTGTATGGATACGTGTATTAGGCAATGTGTGTTTATGGATGTAGGTATTAGGCAGTATGTGTGTATGGATGCATGTATTAGGCAGTATGTGTGTATGGATGTAGGTATTAGGCAGTATGTGTGTATGGATGCATGTATTAGGCAGTATGTGTGTATGGATGTAGGTATTAGGCAGTATGTGTGTATGGATGTAGGTATTAGGCAGAATGTGTGTATAGATGCAGGTATTAGGCAGAATGTGTGTATAGATGCCTGTATTAGGCAGAATGTGTGTATGGATGCCTGTATTAGGCAGTGTGTGTGTGTGTATTAATGTGTGTATTAAGCAGTATGTGTGTGTTAGGCAGACCTAACTGAAAACCATATGGCAAAATCTAGGCAAAATAGCTAATCTAGACAAATTCTCCAATTCGACTACAGTCACAGTTCAGCTGTTTTTGCTTACACATTGCAATTTGGTTTTCAACTCACTGCAATTCAGAGTTTAGTGAATAAGAGTGTAATTGTAACTTGTGGCATAGATCCCATATCTTAACATGTTCACAAATGTAAGTAAAACTCAGCTTTACCAGTTTATTTATTTCATGTTACAATAGACACACTCGGGTTTTACATCCACTATCTCCTCCATGATCTATATCTGGTATATTTGGTAAATGATTACTTCTTAGTCAAACTGTGATATTCATACTATATATTCTAAGATTAAGTAAAGTTTTTTATTTCAGTTTTGAAATTAATTTTTGTTTTAATAATAGTTTTGGGCACAGTGCATTAAAATGTGTTACTAAATAACTGCTCTCCGTGTATATGTAACCTTAATTGCTGCCATGATTCGATGAAAGCTATATCTTAAATATTTTCTTTACAGACACCTCTGGCTTTGTGAACAAACCAAAACAAGAAAGCTGTTCACATATGAAGGTCGCTTCCTTCAACTCTCCAGGCATCTGAAGATTATGGGCTGCCTGATGCCTGGAGAATGAAGCAGCTTAGAACATATGTGGATTTTGCAGAATTTGATCATTTCTGCAAAATATAGATTTAAGCTTTGAAAAAAAAAAATCATTACAAAGGCTGTGGAAGTGACACATGGCTTGAGAGCACAATGATTTGCACAAAACCAAGAAGCATTTTCATAAATATCCATAGCCCAACAAATAAACTAATTTAAATGTTAAGGGACACTTGAGATCAAATTTGACCAACTCGGTTTAATGCATTATATAGAGTCCATTAAATATTAAAATTATTTAAAAGAAATAAATAAAAAGATGCCCACATTTGAAGTTCCTATATTTTATGCAAAACCCCTTGATGTACAAGAATTGACTAACGCTTGCTATTAGGGATGTGCATGGGTAAAAAAATTGGTTTGGTTCGGCACTTCCAATATTCAGGACTTCGGCTATTCGGCACTTCAGCACAACAGTTCAATTTGACACTTCCAAAATGTGGGACTACAGCAATTCGGCACTTTGGTTCAGTTTGGCACTTCGGTAATTCCGGACTTCGGCAATTTGGGACTTCAGAACTTTGGCACTTCGGGACTTCGGCACTACGGATATTCGTAAGCATCCCTCTCTTGCCACCACATCCACTTACACATCTGTAGGGCTCCCTAACCCCTACCCCTAACCCTAACACTAACCCTAACTCTACCTATAACCCTACCACTAACCCTACACCTATCCCTATCCCTAACCCTACTACTAACTCTACCCCTAACCCTACTACTTACCCTACTCTAGAATATTAACAGCTAAACTCCTATAAACTGAAGTCATGAAATCATGTACAGCAATAATAATATGTTTTCAAAGTGAAAAAATTGAACACTACAATATTGAAGGAAGAGGCAGAAATGGTGGGTTTATGAGAACACATTATTCTTTATTACTCTCTTTAGAAAAATGATTGGTGGAATGCTCTTATAAAATTTGAACACAAACAGAATGCAAATGCTTGGTCTATGTCTATGATCAAAAATCACAGTTAGGTGTTTATTCACTAAATTGAGATGTGAGTGTGAAATACTCAATAACGTAAAACACATGTTCTTCACACAATAGTTGAATAAGCAAATTCCTTTATTGCTTGTGCACAAGGAGAGTGTCAAAGAAGACTGTCCATTCTCTATATGAAAAACACATATTTTATATACCAGGGGTAGGCAACCTTTTAGCAGCAGTCTGCCGAAATAAGATTGTGATGTCCCGTAGCATGCCAGTCTTATTGTTTTAAATTAAGGTGTGTATGTTGCCGTATTCTGCTTGTGTTATTTATACTGCAGTTGCTTTGTATCGTTGTATTTGTGCGTATATGAGCTATTACATTGTATATGTTCACAAGTAGTTTTTTAGTATTGTGTATGATACCTATAAATCTGGCCTGTGTATGGGGGCTGCTTGTGGAATTGTGTGTGTATGGAAATGTCTGGGGTATTGCACGTGAGAGGTTGCTTGTAGGTTTGTGTGCACGTATGTTCATTGTTAGTGGTGTTGAGTTTGCGCGGATTGTGCATATGTTTATGTGTGGGCTGTTCGGATTATTTGAATGAGGGGTGGGTTATTCTGCATTTCTGTGTATATCTAGCAGTGTGGGTGGCTTTCCTGGGTTCCAGTGGGGATCAGGCTGGCCAGGTACAGCTCAAGGACAGGAGCTGCAACAGCAGCTGCGGGCTGCTCCACTACAGTGTGGATTCCCATTCACAAGTGCTGGGAGGAAGTGATCTGAGATCACTACCTCTATGTGCTGCAATGCATAAATTGAGGATTGTCCTTCACCACCTTTTCGTATTAGCAGTTATCTGAAGTTTCACTGGGACTCCTGATAGGCCAGAGCCTGTTTGGCTCTAGCAGTCTTGAGTGTTGTGCAAAGACACCTTGAGTGCCATGCACGGCACACATGCCATAGCTTGCCTACTCCTGTTATATACAGTTAAACAACACAGCTTACGTGCCAGAAACAGGATAGAGACAAAAGATCAGTATCTTGATGTATGCAATAAAAACAAAGTACTTTGTGATTAGTTGCATCTAAACCTACTCATCCTGCTATGGTTAGTTCAGTCTACTTTTGAATCAGTTACTTCTGACCATTCACCCTAAGGTGATAACCCACATTTACTTATTTTCATTCTGGTCAGTGAATAGATATACCACTTTCTTGTAAAACTACTTGGAGCAAAGACACGTTCCAACTTAACCCTTTATGCACACAAAGTCACACAGAGGGCAAACATGGCTGGTATAAGAATAAGATGGTGGCTGAGGAGCAAAGACACTTTCACAACATTCACATCAGACAAACTGAACACTGACTTACAAAATTAATGCCAAACTAGATGGTAGCAAAAAATATTCCATCTTAGCTGGGTTGTGCATTTTTTTTAAAACTCAGCTACTTTAGTGTATAATTTGCAAGCAATGTGGATTTACTCCTGTGTTACTCTTACAGGGTTATTTACAGACAGAATTGTGAATTTAAATTTGCAATTCACTTTGAATTCCCAACAATTCTTATTTTAGCAAATAATCTGTAGCAGGGTTATGTACAAATAATTTTCAAGAATCAAAAGTGAATTAAAAATAACCAAAGTGAAAGATTATCAGTCAGATTTTTTTTTCCATTTGGTTACATCGATTTTAATCAGGGTTATTTACCAAAGAGAGTATTGTCGGGAATTCAAAATGATTTCCAAGTGAACATGTCATGCCAAGTATAGACTCGCTTTCTAACTATCTAACTTGAGTCATGCTATACAATTGTGACAAAAGTGTTTTGCCCCTTAATACATTAAAAGTGAATATGTTAATTCATTTCCATTATCCCTGTCTCTTGTTTAGTCTATTGATCATGCTTTCAGTGGGTGTTAAACTATTTGGGAAGCACAGACTTCCTTCTTGTAACAGGTTGAAAGCTCCAACACTTGTTTTTTTTTGTGTAAAAACAGTTTATCTGTTCTCTCTTTCCATTCTCAGAATGCCATCTCCAAAGATGCTGCAATAAATAATTCTGGCTATTTCTTTCCTCTCTCCGTGCTGCACTCACATGGGTCCTGCCCCTCTTCCCTACTTCCCCTTGCAATCATTGCTTTTCCTTAGGATTAATTCATGCTGGAGATGCGCCCAAAGAAGGGATTCCCTGATAACAGGCATGCACAGTACACAGTCTTCTCATCTCATTTGAATTTATTTTGAACATTGCTTTATATGAAGCAAATACACTGTAAGTTGTATCTGTCATCATAGGTATCCTTTAATACCAACATAGCAAACTGAACAAATTCAGTCAGCTATGTTTGCTTCATTTTGTCTTAAGTTTTAAATTCACTTTACACTTATTTGGAATTCTTTACGATTTTCACTTTAGTAAATAACCTAACAATTTTTTTTCTCTTCCATTTCCAAAAGAGCTGGTTAAAGTTTTTGCAAAAAAAAACAATATTTACTTTAGTTTTGTGGGAACCTCTGAACCACGATTTTCACATTAGTTTGTTTTATTTGTCTTATATTTTTTTATATGTTAGAGATGCATCTCAAACTTCAAATGAATGCCGATGCTATGTTTTTTTTTCTTTATTGTTTGAAACAAATTCAATTGTTATGATAAGAATAATAAAAATTGTGCACAGCAAAAGAAAAATTGATTTGGCCAAAAAAACACAATTTGCGTTATCAATTCAGGATTAGTGGTGTGGCTTTGACAAATTTCATCCATGCAATCATTTCAGGAAAAGCAATTTAGACAAACCAAAAGGCTCAAAAATGGGCCAATCAGGGTACTTTGAGAAGATATACATAATAAAAAATAGTATGCATACATTTTGCAGGACAATGAGAGGCACATTTTCCACCATTTGGTTTACTGATCAAGTGAGAAGAAGTAATCAATATAGGGAAAAAAGGAGGCACAGTTAAAAATCTATAAATATATATTTCTACATTTCTATATTATAATTAAACATTTTTATGGCTCTTCCTTTTTTACTTCTATTGATAACAAATCACTTAACCTGTGAAAAAAATCCACATTTAGTGGTCGTCCCGAATACATCAATGGTATTTATTTCCATCAGTCATCTGTTTTTTGGTGTCACAGGTGGAACTTAAATCGCAAAACAATTGAAACTGTTTGCCCATTGCCCTTTTTGTTTGTTTCTGGATTAGTCCATAGAGTGTTTAAAGTTACATAATTCAGAACTATTGATTGCCCAAAATTTGGATGAACTCAAATAATTGTAATTTTCAATATTATTTAAATTGTATTAAATTTTACGAGGTCTGTCTGTAAATATACAAGGTCAGCCATGTAATATGTAAATAGAGACATTTATTGACAAAAATACAAGATACAAGAAACCTTGTACATAGGACAATTACACCTCACTTTCCCATAGTTCTCCCAGTATTTCTTTCACTGTTGAAAACACTCTGCAAAATCCTTTGTTGCAATCGCCATTAGCTGCCTTGTCTTATTTACCTGGATCTCATTGATGGTCTGAATTCTCTTTACTTTCAAAGGTGATTTTAGTTTTGGGAAAAGCCAGAAGCTGCAGGGCTTCGAAATTTTCATGACCATCTTTGGAAAAGGTTTGTGCCAGACTTTTATTTGCGCTGCACTTATTGCATCGTTCCCAAAAGCCTTCTGTATTATTCAAATAGTTTCCGCGGAGGAATGTTCAAGCTTAACGCAAAATTTGACGTAGATTTGTTTATCTACATTCTCAGTCATTTTGCATGTAATTGCCAAACATTCCACATGCTCACTCAATGGCATCTAGCACCCCCACTGACTAGTACAGTGATGTTGTCATTGTTCATGTATGCGCATTCCAGTCCACTCTCCTTGGCTGCCAGGTTACATCAAAACCGTTCTTGTTATATTAACTATGGTTGGACTTTTTTCAGACAGACCTCCCATGCTTTATGCATTTATAACACATAAAACAATCACTGGTATTTTAATTGGTTTAAACCCCAGGTTTACATTGTAAATATATTTACATTGACCTCTATCTAGCTCTTATTAAATGAGCTGATTTAACTTATGTATGTATTCCTTTGTATGGAATTTAGAATTTCATTGAATACGCACATTGCTTTAGCATAAATGTAGACATAATCATTTTGCACTTTCCATGTTGAAATCTGTAATTATTTGGTTATCAGTACATGTATAAATCTGTTCATTGTGTTCCTCAAAGCAAACACAGATAACCAGATTTACTGTCAGACAAGGCATGCGCTGTTAGAAAAGCTTATCATAGATAAATACAGTGTTAAAATACTCATCACATAGGATGTTAGTAGCATAATTGCCAATATCCTTCAATTATAAGAAATAATCTTACAGATCTAGTGATTTCTAGTTTGGAAAAAAAAAATGGAATTTCTTGCTCCAGTTGAAATTAATGAATGTAATTAAAGACTTTACTGATACATTCAACCTTGTTCAGAACCTCTGGCTAAAACTAAATTTAAGTAAGGTTTTTGTAAGCTTTATAGAGATACAAATATTAGACCACCCAAGTGCAGTATGTGTAAAATATGCAAAAGGATAATTACTTCCCTTCGTATGGTAAGGTATAACAAAAGGATTCCTCTTAGTCCTTAAAATACACAGATACAAAGCAAGATATACCTATACCTAAAAAATACAAAAGAAAATACGCTCATAGGGGATTAACGTGGATACAATAAAGTGCCCCTTATTTATATAACACACTCACAAGATTGAGGTTTTTTTCAAGCTCATCAGAATGATGTGGATTCTCTTGGACCCCTCGTTTGTTGAAGGAATAGATATTACATGCAAGAGATAAAAGATGACATAGTGTAATGCTGTTTTGGAAAAGTATAAATTGGCTTTAATGGTTACACTTACAGCATAAAAGTTGTAAAAAGGCTCATCAATACAAATCTGTCGTCCAGACAATGCAGGAAACGAAATCCTTGTAGAGATCTCAGCCAGATAGACAAATATAAAATCAAATAAAATAAAATCAAAGTTCAAATAACTCTACGCGTTTCGTCTGACTTCGCAGACTTCCTCACTTCATCACTCCTGAGGAAGTCTGCGAAGTCAGACGAAACGCGTAGAGTTATTTGAACTTTGATTTTATTTTATTTGATTTTATATTTGTCTATCTGGCTGAGATCTCTACAAGGATTTCGTTTCCTGCATTGTCTGGACGACAGATTTGTATTGATGAGCCTTTTTACAACTTTTATGCTGTAAGTGTAACCATTAAAGCCAATTTATACTTTTCCAAAACAGCATTACACTATGTCATCTTTTATCTCTTGCATGTAATATCTATTCCTTCAACAAACGAGGGGTCCAAGAGAATCCACATCATTCTGATGAGCTTGAAAAAAACCTCAATCTTGTGAGTGTGTTATATAAATAAGGGGCACTTTATTGTATCCACGTTAATCCCCTATGAGCGTATTTTCTTTTGTATTTTTTAGGTATAGGTATATCTTGCTTTGTATTTTTGTAAGCTTTGCCTGACCTTGTATCAGATGTATTTTTACTTTTACCAGCCTCAAACAGACTATCACTGAGCATGATATGAAACCTCTTGCACTAAGTTTGGTGAGATATAATTTCTCAACAGTGTAACAGCCCAGGAAAGCAGACCCAACACACAGTAAAAATGGCATTTATCTTCAACATGTAGAAAGGAGAAAATACATGCACCATAACTTCTACTGAAAGAGGATGTGAGTATGGTGCTTAACATGGCCATTTAAAGGGACAATCTGACCTGGTAACAACTTAATTTCATTACATTTGTTATGGTGCCTGGATTCTTTGGGCACCATCTTACGTTACGTGTTAAATCATTTTCAAATTATTTAACACCAAAGAGGAGACCTAGATACCAATCACTCTGCCTCCATGCTCCCTCCACCCCCTGCCAATAAGCATAGGCTTGGCAGTCAGTGATAGGCTGAGAGCATCAGATAGGCTACTTATTGCGAGTAATAATACCTATGTATGTGTATGTGAATGCTTGCTTTGATATTAAGGTTATAAAATAAGATACCATATAAGACATCTCATGCACCCTGTATTAGCATTTCATTTAAGAATAATAAATATGTAAGTTTTTAACCATAATTAAAACTAATATATTTAGTCATTAATCAAGTCATGATAGGAACAATGAGTACATGTTTATTACCTTTCAAAGTTTAATAACTGTCACAGCACTTAACTGTGTGTGTTATGCTATTATTTGGAGGTTGGCAATTTGTATAATAATTATAATTATTTGCCTATTCACCTGGGTGTTATTATCTCCAGGAATAAGTATTACATTGATTGAGAAATATAATTTCATAAGGAAGAGAAGTTAATTTAGTTATTAATGCACTTCTTATATATATATTTAACTATCTAACACAATGGTTTTCAAACCAGTCCTCAAGGCACGGCTACCATTCCGGGTTATAAGAATTACCCAGTTGTGTCTAAGGTGTTTTTAGAAAGAAAAAAAAAACATCTTGACACAACTGGGTAATCCCTAAATCCTTGACTGGTAGGGGTGCCTTGAGGACAGGTTTTTAAACCTCTGATCTAGCAGATGAAGTCAGACCCAAGTATGCAGCAGAAAGCTTATAATCATATTAACCCTTCCCTCTATTACCCATATACACATGGAGAGACATAGCGTATTGCTTTGCAACATTTGCTCACTGCCAGATAAAAGCACAGGAGATTCACTGAGGTCAAAAAGTTTACACCAAAATTGTAGAGAGAGAAGGGAGGGAACGGATTCTCAATGTTATACACTGAATGTGTTTTTTAAACTAAAACACTGTTTCCCAAACCTATTCTCAAGACCCACCAACAGTCTAGTTTTTTTCAGCATCTCCATTGGAATAAAACATGAAAATACATAAATCCTGGACTGTTGGTGGGTCATGAGGACTGATTTGAGAACCACTGATCTATAGCAATTATGAGGTGGAACTATTCCAAACAGTCAACTGATCTACTGATCCCAAAGTGCTCCATATCACACAGAGCTATGAGCCCTGACTCCCTCCTACTTGCCAACCTAAATTGACCACATGCCTATAGTACATGTAGAAAACACCCATCACTCAGGGCTCAATGAGGTGAAAAAATAAAACAAACAAAGCAAAGCATAAAATGTTAGATGCGTGTTTCGGCCTTTTAACTTCATCTTCATCTGAGGCTTATACTGAATGGCTATTAGTCAGAGATATATAAAGGAGATGGGCTTCATCTATACACACCTATCAGTTAGCAAACAATCTGCCCAAGTAAACTGAGTGTGAGGGTAAAGGTGGGGTGTAAAGAGAAACCCTACAACTGCCCAATGAGATTAAACCGCAAAATAAATGGGTGACGCACACTGCTAATACCAAGACAGAGCATCATTATTATGGCTAGTTAGATGCTAAACATCAGATGGTCTCTCATCAATTCAACAGAACAAATGTATCATGCTTAACACAAGCTATCTAAATGGGACACTGGGTAAAATAATACAAACCTAGATAATTATAGTATGTATACCCATATTACAAAACGTCTCCTAAAATATTTATATATGCATCCATACATACATACATACAATTGTCAAATAATGACAAGTATTATACTATAAAAAATAAAAATAAAACAAAGAACTGGGAAAATATTGAGTAGTAAAGAAACTACCTAGTGAGCAGACTATCTGCCTTCCTCAATGTTTCGTGCAGTGGTGTGGAGTGAACTGAATATTGGCTAGGTTGAAATTCCATATCTATTCCTTTACTCTTTGACATATCAGGAAGAGGATAATAATAATAACAACAGACAAGGGGTCCATAATTGATAAATGGGATGCCCTCTCATCTCTTCCAAAGCCCGATTAGGATTTATTTGAATATACTTAACCTGAATAAGCCCAGTCCATTCATATCAAGTAAATGTTCCTGGTGATAGGAGGGCTCAAGCCTTGTGCAATCAGCTGCCTAATATCTCTTGCCATTCTATGTAGGTGCATTTGTATGTTGCACATTTCAGAGTTATTTGAGTACCCTTCAGAGCTATGCAAAAACCCATCATCTGGAAGAAGTCATATATTGTACAACTGACAAAATGTTTATTGACTTATCATAAACCTGACAATTTATATATCACTTTACTGTCAACCCTGTCTAAACACATTGAATACACCAATAACATGATGTATTCAATGTAAAGTGTTAAATAATATCTGTAAACAATATAATGTATACAGGGAGTGCAGAATTATTAGGCAAATGAGTATTTTGACCACATCATCCTCTTTATGCATGTTGTCTTACTCCAAGCTGTATAGGCTCGAAAGCCTACTACCAATTAAGCATATTAGGTGATGTACATCTCTGTAATGAGAAGGGGTGTGGTCTAATGACATCAACACCCTATATCAGGTGTGCATAATTATTAGGCAACTTCCTTTCCTTTGGCAAAATGGGTCAAAAGAAGGACTTGACAGGCTCAGAAAAGTCAAAAATAGTGAGATATCTTGCAGAGGGATGCAGCACTCTTAAAATTGCAAAGCTTCTGAAGCGTGATCATCGAACAATCAAGCGTTTCATTCAAAATAGTCAACAGGGTCGCAAGAAGCGTGTGGAAAAACCAAGGCGCAAAATAACTGCCCATGAACTGAAAAAAGTCAAGCGTGCAGCTGCCAAGATGCCACTTGCCACCAGTTTGGCCATATTTCAGAGCTGCAACATCACTGGAGTGCCCAAAAGCACAAGGTGTGCAATACTCAGAGACATGGCCAAGGTAAGAAAGGCTGAAAGACGACCACCACTGAACAAGACACACAAGCTGAAACGTCAAGAATGGGCCAAGAAATATCTCAAGACTGATTTTTCTAAGGTTTTATGGACTGATGAAATGAGAGTGAGTCTTGATGGGCCAGATGGATGGGCCCGTGGCTGGATTGGTAAAGGGCAGAGAGCTCCAGTCCGACTCAGACGCCAGCAAGGTGGAGGTGGAGTACTGGTTTGGGCTGGTATCATCAAAGATGAGCTTGTGGGGCCTTTTCGGGTTGAGGATGGAGTCAAGCTCAACTCCCAGTCCTACTGCCAGTTTCTGGAAGACACCTTCTTCAAGCAGTGGTACAGGAAGAAGTCTGCATCCTTCAAGAAAAACATGATTTTCATGCAGGACAATGCTCCATCACACGCGTCCAAGTACTCCACAGCGTGGCTGGCAAGAAAGGGTATAAAAGAAGAAAATCTAATGACATGGCCTCCTTGTTCACCTGATCTGAACCCCATTGAGAACCTGTGGTCCATCATCAAATGTGAGATTTACAAGGAGGGAAAACAGTACACCTCTCTGAACAGTGTCTGGGAGGCTGTGGTTGCTTCTGCACGCAATGTTGATGGTGAACAGATCAAAACACTGACAGAATCCATGGATGGCAGGCTTTTGAGTGTCCTTGCAAAGAAAGGTGGCTATATTGGTCACTGATTTGCTTTTGTTTTGTTTTTGAATGTCAGAAATGTATATTTGTGAATGTTGAGATGTTATATTGGTTTCACTGGTAAAAAATAAATAATTGAAATGGGTATATATTTGTTTTTTGTTAAGTTGCCTAATACTTATGCACAGTAATAGTCACCTGCACACACAGATATCCCCCTAAAATAGCTAAAACTAAAAACAAACTAAAAAATACTTCCAAAAATATTCAGCTTTGATATTAATGAGTTTTTTGGGTTCATTGAGAACATGGTTGTTGTTCAATAATAAAATTAATCCTCAAAAATACAACTTGCCTAATAATTCTGCACTCCCTGTATGACATTTGGAGATTATTTCACCCCCTTAAAAAAGACTTCTCCCATTTATCTGGAGTCTATGGTACTTACTCTCGGATTGACTTTTGTTTAACAAACGCTATCACAATTCCGCTTTTTAATTATATTAATATTAAGGAATATATATGGTCAGACCACAGCTTCGTTCTATTCGACCTCGGTAATTCTCCTCCTCTCCTTCGTAGTACCTGGAGACTGAATGATGTTCTCATAAAGGACACTAATAATAGGGAGGATCTGACCAAGTTACTAGAATATTTTTGGGCAGAAAATAACCCGGTAGGTACCTCTCCCTTGACAAACTGGTGTACCCATAAATCTGTAATGAGGGGCTATGTAATTAAAATAGACCATGTCTTCAAGAAAAAAAACGGCAAAAACCTGCCGGATTTATATATCGAATTTTATTCATGCTCAAAATTGAATAAACAACACTCTACCCCTGAGTTGAGAACTCGTTTAAAAGAGCTGCAAAAACAAATCAATTTAAAAGAAGAGGAAAAAATTAAGATAAATATAAACAAACTAAAACTAAGCCATTATTTTTCGGGTAACACAGGGAGCAAAAGTTTAACTAGGAGATTACGTAATCATTATTCCAAAAACAGGGTAGAAAAATTGGTGGTCGATCAAATTGTTTACTCCTCCCCATCTCAGATTGGACAAAAGTTTAATCAGTTTTATCAAGACTTATACAATCTAAAACTGTCTCCAGAAATAACGGACATCCAAAGTTATTTATCTAGCTCTCTAATTCTGAGAATTTCTTCCCAGGATCTGACCAACTTAAATACAAAAATTTCCCCCGAAGAAGTTCAATTTCAAATTGATAGATTAGCTACAAATAAAACTCCTGGCCCTGATGGCTTTACAAATTTATATTATAAATATATGAAGTTCCAGCTATTAAAACCTCTTACTGAAATGTTTAATCAAGTTGCAGAAAATAAGGTGATTCCAAAGGAATTATTACAGTCAAATATTGTCCCTATTTTGAAACCGGACAAAGATAGTTCAGACCCAAGAAATTATAGACCGATTGCATTAATCAATGTAGATATGAAAATATATTCCGCCATTATTGCCGAGAGATTAAAAACTATTATAACTAAACTTATTCATCCGGACCAAATAGGGTTCATTCCTGGCAGATGGGCATCAAATAACACCCGAAAACTGATTGACATTATTGGTTTAGCCAAAGTCCATGCTGAGCCCCTCCTGGCCCTGTCTTTAGACGCATAAAAAGCGTTCGACAGGGTCGGGTGGAGCTACTTTATAGAACTCCTTAAGGCATATGGCTTTAAAGGAATGATATATACTGCAATATTGGTTCTGTATTCTTCTCCTTCGGCTAGAACCATAGGCCCCAATATTACTTCGAGTTGGTTTCGATCTTAAAAATGGAACAAGACAGGGTTGTCCTTTGTCACCCCTTCTCTATATCTTGTCTCTTGAACCTCTCGCTATTAATTTTAGAAATAATCAGTTAATAAAGGCGGTCCCTACAAAATTTAATGACATTAAGATTGCATTATATGCCGACGATGCTTTGGTTACCCTTACATCTCCTGAGGATTCACTAGCGGCACTAATGGTAGAAATTGATAAGTTTTCAAATATCTCTAATTTTAATTATCTAATTATCTAAAATTATCTAATTTTAATTATAAATATATCTAATTTTAATTTAATTCTAATTTCAAAATCTACTGCTTTAACCATTAACCTGTCTTCAGACCAGGTTGAAAGGTTATCTAAAAAATTCGAATTTATTTGGACTGATAGAGAAATAAATTATTTGGGCCTCAGTTTTCCTGCTAACGCCTCTCACATAATGAAGAGGAATGTTATGCATTTAATGAAAGATATGACTCAAAACTTAAGAAAATGGAAAAACTTAGAAACTCTGTGGACAGGTTGAATTAATATTAAAAATTCCTATATTTTACCTAAATGGCTGTACTTGTTCTCTATGGTCCCTCTTAAAATTCCTAAGGCTTGGTTAGCAATGATTCAATCTGCCATTAATAAATTTATCTGGAAAAATAAAAAGCCTAGAATAAGTCAAAAAAATATCTCCAAAAAATTGTCTCATGGAGGGCTTAATTTTCCAAACATTACTAATCTCTATTATGCCAATACTATTCAACACATATATACTTTACAAGAACCACACATTATTTCTGAACCATGGTATACCATGGAATCTGAAGCTATCCATGCTTCTAGACTTTACTTGTATGTATGGTCAGATCCTGGGAAGCTCTCTAGGGATTTGCCTAACTGTTTAATATCTTTGGCTCAATCCTTGGAAATATGTGCTGAAATTAAGAAAATTTGGGGTTTTACTCATCTAATTCCTAGAACGTGTAAACTAAATATATTAGAAAATAACTTAGAGGATTTATCACTGAGACACTGGGCCAATAAAGACACATTAACTCTATCGGATATTATGCAAGGAGACAATATGCTGCCCTTCCAGCACATCGTGGATAATTTTCATATACCGTCTAAAGAAATATTTACTTACCTTCATATTAAACACTATATCCAGAAACATGTTATTCAATCTTCTTCTTTTCCTTGGGCTAAAGAGTTGCAAATTTTATTTTGTTATCAAACCGTACCCAAGGTTATTTCTGTTGCTAATTCGCTTTTTAGAGGTTTAGATACCTTCCCTCATAAACTGATATGAGGGAGAATTAAACCTAGTGATTTCTCCAAAGGATTGGTTTTCCTCTATAATTCATGTAAATAAATTTGTACATGGCCTAAACCTGAGCGAGTGTCACTTCAAGCTACTCCACAGATGGTATTACACTCCGACAAGACTGGCTAAAATGTATAATTCCCACGATTCTACTTGTTGGAGATGTGGTACCTATTCTGGTACATATATTCACATATGGTGGGCTGGCCCAGCACTTAAGTCACTTTGGGCCTGGGCATTTAATATTTTTTCTGAAATATCCCTCAACAAGGCATCTTTTAATGATATAAAAAAAAATCTGTTTAGCTATTCATTGTTTTATCGCAGTTAAAATTACCATTGCGAGACAGTGGAAATCTTCTAACTCTTTTCAGAAAATCTCCCTGATTAACCAAATTAAATTCCAACTGACAATGGAAAATGATATTACCAAAAATTGTTCGGCGGTCTCAAAAAAAAGAGACTGGTACTCAACTTGGCTTAAAACCTGCTCTTTATTATATGGTAATTTACAAATTTAATTAAGTAGATTAACTGGAAGTATGGTATTTGTAATTTTTATCTGGACACTTGATAATAACTCATGGATTGTATGTAATTAAATCCGTGTTTACTTCTATCAATACATCCCTTTTTATTTTTTACAATTTTGCTACAGACATTTGTTTGTGTCATACTAAGGACTTTCTGGCTCTTTAAGGGAATATTTTTTTTTTCTCTGTGTGTGTTTTCCACACTTGACTGATTGTGATATATATATATATGAACTCACTTTATTTATGAAGATGATTTATCTGTACCAATCGGCTGTATTATGTATATTGTATGTATGCACTTTGAATTTTCTTGTACTATAAAAACAAAATGTTTCAATAAAAAAATATTTTAAAAAAAAATATATCCTGGTCTGCCCGCACTCCACCTCTGCTCTCTTCTGCTTTGTCATGCTTGAGGAAGCTCCCCCTTATATTGTTATTATACTCCCTAGTCAGCTCTAGCAGCATCAACTAGGGAGTTACCATAGTAACCACAGCACATGCACTGAGGGTGCTATACTAGGTGAGAAGAAAAACCACCTGTGAGAGTAATCGATTGATGAGAGAAAGACCTATTCTTAAATAGTTCTCCCAACATATACATTTGCCTGCAAATCTGCAATCAATAGAATTTGATGCTATTTAAAAACATCATACTTTTTAAATAGCATGGCCCTTTTAAATCTCTATATTCTACAAGCAATTTATTTTTTTTGGCACAAAAAAGTTTCCTCATGTGTTCAACACAACATTAGTTTATTTTACAAATCCAAGGTAAATGCAACCTGTATTTAAAATTAGTAATATTTCCACTACGAAATTCAATAAAGCAGAAGCTGTAATTGTCGTTTTTGTTGTCTACTTGTCTACTTTTCCTTTAATGCCTTCATTTTTGGGCTGTTTAGTATTAGATCTGCATATTTCGATATTGCTTGGCAACCTTTTATAAATGTAAATTACCAAATTTGTATGTATATTTTCATGCATACATAACTGTGTAAATTGTATGCTACACAGTCCAAATACATCATAGAAGAAGTAAGTGCAAAGTTACGGTATGTAACGAGCTTTTTATTATGATCTGATACCTGCGTGCTAAACACATGTTGCGGCTATGAGACTTTTCATGTGAGAAACTTCATACATTTTAAATTTTCCACTTGAGCAATGTTGCCCCACTTACTAACATGAGTAATTATTTATTGTTAATTATAATTCCTATTACTTAATTCCATTCTGAAAGTTGCATTACATCATTGAACTTTTAAATACTGATAACTTCAGTAAAGAGATACGTTGTTAGAAATAGCATAAATTCAAGCAGACCATCACAAAATATGTTTATTATACCACGCAGCAATATTGGCATCAGCTCTCCCACACATTGTCTCTGAACCCAGTCCACAATGGGTCTCACTGGAACGAGACCTCTTGGGCAATCACGACATCACACACCTACTTTGGACGCCCCTCCGATTCAGACCTGCTCACCCCCTACTCCCCACGCAAATGCTACTGTTGTTTCGGATATGGGATAAATACAGACCCAGATTGGGTAGCACCCCGGGTCTCTCCCTGGCGACCCCCCTTAAGGCCATGCCTTACATTATCCTCACATTTAATGCCGCACCGTGGTATCATAGAGGGGCGACACACTTATACCATCTCTTCTCTGCTGACAAACTCCTGGACTTCCCCAGCCTAGTAGATAAATTTGCACTCCCGCATTCCTCGCTGTACTCCTATCTACAACTCAAATCCTACCTGTCCAGAGAAGCGACACGCTGCCTAGGCACCCCCAGGGACACCAATAGAATTACCGCATGGGAACAAATGTGTTTATCTGCAAAATTACTGCCACATTGTAAGCCGATCTCCATGTGCCTCAGCTCCATAGCTAACCATAACCACTTCTCCACTACCAAATATGCCAGACAATGGGAGCTTGACTTAAATTGCCCAGGAACACTTCAATCCTGGGATACAATCCTCAACGACCCACTCAAATTACTAAAGTCGTCAGCCCACATAGAGCAACATCGCAAAATACTATACCGATGGTACTTGGTGCCAACTAGGCCACAAAAAATCTTCCCCTCCACTTCCTCACTGTGTTGGAGATGCCATATGCAGGAGGGCTCAATGTACCATATCTGGTGGAGCTGCCCGCGGCTACTAAGCTACTGGACCGAGGTCCACGCATTAATCCAAGATATTACCCAACACCCCCTTCCCTTCTCCCTGCTAACATGCCTAGTACTTGATCTCCCCAGAGAGTTGCCCCAACACACCAAGAAAATGGTGTTACACATAGCCTTAACGGCGCAGCAACTAATCGCAAGGAGGTGGAAATCCACAACCCTGCCTAACAAGGAGACTCTGATAGAAGAACTCCACAAGCAGTGGATTTATGAGATATCCTACAAGTCCCTGTTCCCCCCTTCCGCACTTTACCAAAAAACTTGGGAGCTCTGGCAAGCATGGAGATCTGGTAATGTACCAACCGCTGTAACCAACTAATTGACCCGACAGGTTCAACCCTACCACAATTTACAAAACCGTAACCTAGAATCCAGTCTCTGGGGTGGACTACCGGAAATTGTGTTGATATGTCGAAGTGTTCATTGGTTGTTATATAAGACTGTAGACACAGCTATATGTGCTTTGTGCATACCGCTACTAAGCTGCTAGAATGCCGACAGGATGCTTGACTGTTTTTTCATAGTGATGCCCCCCCCCTTCTCTTCTGTACCCTGTTTGAGATGGTTAATGACAAAAAAATAAAAATTGTCAAATTGAAAAAAATATGTTTATTAAATGTTGATATGGACACTAGCTGTAGTTTTATTCTTGTGGGAAAGAAGGGAGAGCAAACCCAAATGAAGAAAGAAAGATATGTAATATTATATGATATAATATATAATTATTAGAACTGAAAAGTCTAACTTCTGTAACCAGCTCCTGCTTATCTAATTCTGATTTAAGCAAGGAGGAGATCTGATCCTCTCATACAAAATCTCCTTTCTTATGTTCCTGTAAAAGTCCACACAATGAGAAACTGAGTGCAGTGGTTTATTATCTCATATTGGTCATATGTTAATAAAGGAAAACTATAGTGTCAGGCAAAAAAAGTTAAAAACACCTTCTGTCACTTTCCCCGAGACCAGCACGGATGTCCATCTGCGTTGGCACGGGTCCACCTCTGCTCTGCCCCCATAGTGACTTTGTTGTTCAATGTTGCTTTGGGTATGTGCATGCTCACTCGGACATTTAACAGAGAAACGCCATATGTGTGAATGTGGACTCACCATTTTCTTTAGTGGCACTGTACACACACATACCATGAAAATACGCACACCCAATAGCTGACTTTTATTCAGCCATTAATTTGTTCTAAAATCTAGGAAGTGAGAGTTTAGCATACACACAGACACACACAAACATTTATACGATTGCTTAGACAAGAGAAAAAAACTAATAAGTGATATAAACTTGCTTTTAAGCAACTGTGTATTAATTTTTTTATATAGTAAATTCTATATTTTAACATTTCTGATTGTAATCAATGCCTGGAATTAGTTGCTACAGTATTATTCAAAATTGTTTTTTTATTTTTTATTTGGTTGTTTAACCCCTTAAGACCGCAGGACGTACTATGCCGTCCTTATTTGGGTGGCTCTAAACGCCGCAGGACGGCATAGTACGTCCTGGGCGGTCTTACCCCCCACGTGGCCGGCGGCACATGGCCGCTGCAGATCGCGGTCGGGGGGCATGCCTGGCCCCCCAGGCAGCCCCCCTGTGCCTGGGGACCGCGGTCTGCAGCTTCCGATCGCAGTGACAGGCTGTCACTGCGATCGGTATTTACCATGTGTCAGCCGATTTTAAAATCGGCTGACACATGGAGCCGCGGCATTTTCAATCTGCAGATCACGGTCGGGGGACATGCCTGGCCCCCCAGGCAGTCCCCCTGCGGTCAGTGACCGCGATCTGCAGAGTATGATCGCAGGGAAAGGCTGTCTCTGCGATCTGAATGCAGAGACAGCCTCTCCCTGCGATCTGATCGCAGTGACAGCCTGTCACTGCGAACAGAGGTTACTATGTGTCAGCCTATTGGCTGATCCATAGTAACTGCAGGCACTCCCCCTGTGGCCAATTACCGTGATCTGCAGGAGGTGATCACAGTGACAGCCTGTCACTGTGATCACTGATCCTGTGTGTCAGCCAGTGATGTAAAATCACTGGCTGACACTGTCTCTGCCCCTCTGCTCCCCTCTTAACCCCTTAAAGTTAAAAATAAAATAAATTACAGTTACACATCAAATATACTTAGATCATTTATATATATTATATATATGATCTAAGTATATATATATATATATATATATATATATAGACATACACTAAGTGTATTTTAATATTTTTATATATATAATTATATATATTAATATCAAAATACACGTAGAAGGATATTGATTAAATATATACATAATTATAATTATATATATATATATTTTATAATAAAAAAAATATAAATACGTTAAAAAAAATAAATAAATTTTTTTTTTTAAAAATCATTAAAAATATATATATGTGTGTAATTTCGTTCTAACTGTATTTTGATATTAATATATATATATTGATATCAAAATACACGTAGAACGAAATAATATATATATGTATATACCTAAGTATATACGTATACATCACTATATGTATACCTATATATAAATAAAAATAATTGTAAAAAAATTATATACATATATATATACATATATATATCCACACACAGTCTATATATAATAATTTTACTTATATATTTATGTAATAATTTTACATAATTAGGTATCCTAATTAATTACAATTAGCGGGACCTGACTAACAACCCAGGCCGAAAGTATAGGGAATTTAATTTGCTAGCACTATATTTAACCCTATAACTTTCCAAGACACTATAAAACCTGTACATGGGTGGTACTGTTTTACTCGGGAGACATCGCTGAACACAAATATTTGTGTTTCAAAACCGTAAAATGTATTACAACAATGATATCGTCAGGGAAAGTGAAATTTATTGCATTTTTCGCACACAAACGGCACTTACACTGACGATATTTTTGCTGTAATACTTTTTACTGTTTTGAAACACAAATATTTGTGTTCAGCAAAGTCTCCTGAGTATAACAGTACCCCTCATGTACAGGTTTTAGGGTGTTTTCAAAAGTTACAGAGTCAAACATAAGGCTTGCGTTTCAGTTTTTTCACAATGAAATTCGCCAGATTGGTTACGTTGGCTTTGAGACCGTATAGTAGCCCAGAAATAAGAATTACCTCCATAATGGCATACCATTTGCAAAAGTAGACAACCCAAGGTATTGCAAATGGGGTATGTTCAGTCTTTTTTAGTAGCCACTTAGTCACAAACACTGGCCAAAATTGGCTTTCAAATTAGTTTTTTGCATTTTTCACACACAAACAAATATTAACGTTAACTTTGGCTAGTGTTTGTGACCAAGTGGCTACTAAAAAAGACTGGACATACCCCATTTGCAATACCTTGGGTTGTCTACTTTTGCAAATGGTATGCCATCATGGGGGTAATTCTCATTCCTGGGCTACCATACAGTCTCAAAGGCAACGTAACCAAACTGCAAATTTCAATGTGAAAAAACTGAAAAGTGTAACATGCTTTATTTGACCCTGTAACTTCCCAAAACACCATAAAACCTGTACATAGGGGGTACTATTTTACACGTGAGACATCGCTGAATACAAATATGTGTATTTTATTGCAGTAAAAGCAAACAGTATTATGACATTCACAGTTAGAATGTCACATAGAACTAAGAAAATGTAAAAAAAATCTTATTTTCTCTCATTTTTTTATATTGTATTCATATTAAGTTATGTTCCATACCTAAATATTTGATGTTAAATGAAAGCCCTGTTTCCCCTGAATAAAATGATATATAATAAGTGTGGGTGCATTTAATATGAAAGAGGTGAATTGCGGTTGGACAGACATATAGCGCAAATGCCAGGTTTTGTTTACGGTTTTTTTGGATCACAACTTGTACATTTGGCTGCGGTCTTAAGGGGTTAAGAAATAAATTAAGTTATGTACATGGAGAAAATGAACAAGACAACCAATTTCAACAGAATTTTTAGTATCCTAAAACAGTAAAAGTCGGACTTTTGGTTAACATATCTATCCTTGATAATTCTTCAACCCCATAAGAACACAATCTACACATAGAATCTCGAGAAAAAAAAGTTCTACAACCTACTTCTGTGTCCTTTATAAATATTAATTCTAGGTAAAGGGCAGACAGCTACAGAAAAAGAAAGGCTTATTGGTAAAATGGATTTAAATCACACATGCCTTAAGGAAATATAAATTGCTGTTTCCAATATTTCTGCAGTACTTTATTTCGAGGCCCATGCATCAAATCCCTTTTGCAAGCAGAGAGAAGATAAATAGTGCGAAGATGTGTTCTAGCTTGCTTGTGTCTAATGAGAATGAAAAATGCCTTACTCATTTTTAAAATAATTATTCAAAATAAAGCCATGAAACTTAAACCACAAGAAAGCCCAAATTTATAGACGTAATCAAAAGCTAGGGCACGGCACTTTTTTATTTTTTTATTATTAGAACCTCAAAATTCCTGTATTAAATCATATCATCACAACAGATCCTTAAAACATTTTGAACCGTTCACTAAATAACCAAGTTGCATAAAAAATAATAAAAAATAGAGGTTTACGTTTAAGAAAATAAAGTTCAGATAATGTAGATATTAACAGAAGAATTGATAGCAGAAAATAGAACTATAATGAAATCTGTAAACATTTCTCAAAACATAAAACACCAATGAATTGGAGAATGTACTGTATATATATATATATATATATATATATATATATATATATATATACTGGGCTGTCAGACAGTCCCCTGCTGGTAGATAGTGTAAAAAACAAACATTATTAAACATGTAAAATAAATCAAAAGGGTATTTATATATATATATATATATATATATATATATATATATATATATATATATATATATATATATATATATATATATATATATATTAATAAACTTAAAAAAAATAAAAACAAAATGCCAATGAGTGTACAAACTGATATTTGCATAGCGTACACTCATTCAAAATATGATACAGTTGGTGTATAAATATTACACAATTCTATTATAAAACTACTATATATACTACATTCTTCAATATATCGCTATGTTTTTCATGTTTTAGCCATTAGTCATGTTTCTATAGCCTTTTTCTGGTATAGTCTATATTTGGTTCAAAGGTACAGCGCTACGGAATGTGATGGCGATATATAAATAATAAAATAATAATAAAAGGGAGATACACAAAACCAGATTTTAATTATTAACCCCTTTTACAGCGTTCCACGCCATCCTCATTATAATTGTCTTTAACCCCTTAAGGACCAAACTTCTGGAATAAAAGGGAATCATGACGTGTCACACACGTCATGTGTCCTTAAGGGGTTAAAATCGTTGCGGAGGCATAGAACACCGTAACGGCTTAAGCCCCCAGGAGCTCCGGTGAACTTACCTCCACCGCGATCCTCTTCGGGATGACTGCCTGACAGCCCAGGCAGCCCTCCCACGATAGCTGGCTGTGGATCTGCCAGCAGGGAGACTGTCTGAGCTCTCAGACAGTTCCCTGCTGGTAGATAGTGTAAACAAAAACATTATTAAACATGTAAAATAAAGTGTTATAATTTTATTTATTTATTATTGTAATTATACGTATATATATATATATATATATATATATATATATATATATATATATATATATATATATATACATATATATATATACGTATAATTACAATAATAAATAAAATATTTAATAATAAAATATATATATATTATATATAATATCTTTTATATATATATATATATATATATATATATATATATGTAATGGCATACTAGTGTTTTTTAATATTAATAAAAAAGTACATATATTAGTATTAAGTTACATATATATATGATATTATATATAATACATATATATTTTATATTTATATATATACGTATAATTACAATAATAAATAAATAAAATAATAAAATAAATTAAATATTTAAAAAATATATATTTATATATACATATGTAACTTCATTCTAACTCTATTTTGTATATATATATATATATATATATATATATATATATATATATATATATATATTCTGTATATATTGGAAACAAAATACACTTAGAATTACATTTAATACATAAAATACAAATAACCGCAAATATATATAGATAAATATAGATATAATTACATTAATGATTACACAAGTATACACGTAGAATTTAAATACATATATATGTATATATATTAAAATTCTATGTCTATAGTTAAGTAATCTTTTAGCATAATTATTTGATTTTATTAATTAAAATTTGATTGACATGCCTGACAACCCAGGCAGAAAGTGCAGAGAATTGAACTCACAAACACTATATTTAACCCTGTAACTTTCCAAGACACCATAAAACCTGTGCTTGGGGGGTACTGTTTTACTCGGGAGACTTTGTTGAACACAAATATTAGTGTTTCAAAATTGTAAATTGTATTACAATGATGATAGTTTTAGTAAAAGTGAAATTGTTTGAATTTTTACACATGAACGGCACTTTTACTGACTATATTATTGTTGTAATACTGTTTTGAAACACTAATGTTTGTGTTCAGGGAAGTCTCCCAAGTTTAACAGTACCCCCCATGTACAGGTTTTATGGTGTTTTGGAAAGTTAGAGAGTCAAATATAAGGTTTGCATTTCATTTTTTTTCACATTGAAATTTGCCAGTTTGGTAATGTTGCCTTTGAGACCGTATGGTAGCCCTGAAATGAGAATTATCCCCATGATGGCATACCATTTGCAAAAGTAGGGAACCAAAGATATTGCGAAAGAGAAAAATGGAATGTGCTATATTTGACCCTGTAACTTTCCAAAACACCATAACACCTGTTAAAGGGGATACTGTTGTACTCGTAAGACTTTGCCAAATACAAATATGTGCATTTTATTGCTGTAAAATCTAACAGTATTTGCATTTACAGCTAAAATGTCAGACGGAACCACATTTAAAAAAAAAAAAATCTTAATTTTATCACAGTTTTTTTTATTCATAATACATTATGTTTCATATATGAATAGTTCATGATAAATTAAAGCCCTTTTTCTTCTGAATAAAATTATATATAATAAGTGTGCGTGCGCTTAAAATGAAAGAGGGGAATTACGGTTGAATAGACATATAGCGCGAATTCCAGTTTTTGTTTACATTTTGTTTTGATCAGAACATGTACAATTGACTCCGTCCCGAAGGGGTTAATCATGTGGTTTAAGTATATACATTGGAAACATTACAATATAAATAAGGTTCAAACCAATTTTTACAGATATTATCCATCAGTGGTATGATACAAGTTAGTTTGAAACAGATCACATGGTGTTATTTTTATATTTTGAAATATATGTAAGATATACATTTAACCCCTTCACACCATCCCTATATATACTCTATCAAACCAAAGATTATTTTTTATTTTACATTGCTTTTCACCATCAAAGTCAACTTATGTAACCCTTCACCCTAGCTCCATTGTTCACCTGGCAAGCAAACAAATCTCTCTACAAGGGCTCCACTCTGGTAAGAGAGTATACAACAGCCTCATAATGATGTAAAGCATTAAATGCAAACCTGTAAAAAAACAAAACAAAAAAAAAAACATTTTAACACTTTCATTGTTGGACAGTTCCCCTAAATGTGCTTAGACGGACTCATTGAACTCTTTGCTAATTTCTGGCACTGAAAGGGTTAAATTGGTGATGACTGTAAGGTAGCCCCTTTGGGATCCATCTGACCTACAGGCCACTTGTTGTGCAACCCTAATATAACATAATAGCTCAATATTATTCTGTATTGTTAGCAAATTATGTCAACCTTTATAGTGTGTATTTTACTCAGTTCCTGAAATGAATTCTGCATGTGACAGTTAATAATGTTGTCACTCTGTCTACATAGCAGACTCATATTGCTCTGTAAGCAAAATAATTTTATGCAACGCTGTGTATGCTTATAAAAATATGTATTTCCGTAAAGTACACGGATGTAAATATTATGTAGCCCTTAGCAAACTGGTTACAAACTCAATTAGTATTCAAAGTGTATGCTATGAATAAAGTAAGGGAAAAAATAACTTGGCAGCCATGCCCTAAACAAAATTGTTGGAAGCTTTATTTAGCATGCATTGACACATGCATTGCAATGATTTATTTTATGTATTTACAGAGATTGAATTACCTGTTAGCCCTTAAAGGGGTACTCCAGGTACTCGCTCTCCTTTTTTTTTGGGGGGTACTTTAAGTTACAGTTAGTAATCATAGCTGTTTTATTTATTTGCTTTATATTTTTTTATTTTTTATTTACAGTTAAATATTAATTCATAATTGCCATGCAAGTCCACTGCCCTTCTGGTCTGTGCTGCAGCCATTTTGCTTAGAATACTGCTAATATTACTATATAACTATATGATGTTATGATTAATTATTCATTTATATACATTATAAATTTGTCAATAAGACAACAACTACAACTTTCAAAAAAGCTTGGTGCTATATAAAAAAATTTGCGCAGAATATATGGAATAAGAAAAAGTTAAAAGGATACACTAATTATAAACAGAGCACTGCTACAAAAAACATTAAAAGAACACATTTTTTTCTTTAATTAGATGTTTTTCTTAACCTGTTTGGAATACCTGCCCTCGCCCACCCTCCCACCCCCGGTTTTATTTAATTACTTCTTTCCACCGCCAAGGTCCCTCTGTGCTGGTTCCATCCTCCTCCGATGGGGGAATCTAATGTGCTGTCTGGACGAAATCCACTAGAGATGGAGTTAACCCTGCAATGTAATTATTGAAGTTTCTCTCAAACAGCAATGTTTTACAATGCACGGTTAAGGGGATTGGGACACTGCACCCAGAACACTTCAATAAGATATAGAGGTCTGGGTGGTTAGAGTGTTAACATAGCATTGGGTAAAGATACCTAAATTAACATAGCATTGGGTAAAGATACCTAAAGTAAACACACTGTGTTGTAAAAATGAAATGTTTTGTTCATGCAGGCTTTGTGAATCACAGAGAGGGGAGTTGTAGCTTGGGTGCATAAACAATGTTATTAACTTCTTAAAGGCAGAGAAATGAATTGTGAGACTTCAGGGGCACACTCTACCTCAACCAATCCTTCTCCAATTTGTCCTGTCAGATGCTTGCTATAGAGAAGCATTGCAGGCATGTGGTGCATGTGTGGCAATTGCTAAATCCAGTGCTAAATCCAGTGCTAAATCCAGTGCTTCTGTTTGAAAGGCATTGAACTGATTGGAAGCATCATCTTGGGTTAGTATACTTTACATGGTGATACTGGCTGTCAATTAGATTAAATAGCTAAACAAAAAGTCTGTCAGTAGCCCTTAGTGGCTTTTTCTTTTTGACCCTAGTAGACATGAAACTTTTAAATTGTGTAGTTTCTCAGAAGGTGCACTGCTTTTGTTTGCAAGGCTGCAGGGAAAGCATTTTGATGAAAATCACTTCAAGACGGACTGTGTCTTTAAGTGCAGATCATAATTGGCTGAGTTACACCCTGGTTTGGCCAGCTTACTGCAGACGTTGCAAGGCCTTGGGATTTACAGCAACTACAGGAACTTCAAATGAGAGTATGATTTATTTTAATATTTTTTGCATACATATTTTAATGCATTATCTAAATAATGCATCAAAAAGAAAGGATCAACTAATTTTGGGAACGACTACATGTATCAACTGTGAATTTATATTCACAATAATTTGTGTCTTTCGTTCTTACCAAACCATATACTTATTTTTGTTTTTAGAGAGCAGAGTAGAACTTACCTGAATAAAATATTTGCAAATACCTGCTGAGATCTTTTGTTTGGCAGCCAGGTGAGAAATAGCACTTAGTAGATAGAAACATTATATATTTTTTGGCATCAAGGCAAAGTTACAGAAAAACCAGATGGTGAATGCCCCAAAACCCTTCAGGCTGAAGCAAAACCAAAAAGCCATTAATTATTTACTAGATGTAGCTGCAATTCCAAAAGTTTAAAAGGGAATTATAATTTCTCAGGATTGTATTATCTCTATATTTAGCAATTATGTATTTGTGAGTTGTGAAAAAAATAAATAAATGTACAAATATCTAGCAATATTTTTATCTAGCTATCGGGCACCTCCATCTTAGTTCCTCTCCATGTTATTGTTACAAACTCTGTCCTTTGCACCTGGCAGTCAGCATGAAAAATAATACAAACATGAAATAATGTTGCTTTTACTCCTCCTCATTTGCATTGTGTGCCTTGGCTTTGCCTTGACTGACCTGGATTATTATGTAATTTGCTAAATCCCTAATATAAATTGCAATGCAAATTACATAGTTACATAGTTACATAGCTGAAAAGAGACTGACGTCCATCAAGTTCAGCCTTCCTCACATATGTTTTTACTGATGATATAGCTTGTTATATTGTGAAAAAAAAGATTAATACTATTTATATATGATTTCCAATGCTTTTGTTAGCACAGTGGTGCAAATATCACAAAGGGGAAAGTTCCACTTAAAAAAAGTAAAATAAAATGGCACTAATGCTATGCCTGGTGGAACAATATCCTTCCTTCAGTACAACATGATGTGTTTCTCTTTTCTGTAGTTCTAGAAGGGAATAAAAAAACATACAAAAAAAATACATACTAATGTCTGAAATAGACCAGCTTGTAGCAAGAAAACCAGGGTTCTCTTTAATCCCAAAAGAGAATGGCAAGTGCCTCTCTTGAGGTTTAAAATAAATCTCAATTCTATTTTTTGTTAATCAAGCTTAAAAAACCCTCAAATGAATTGCACGGCATTCATTTTTTTTTTGTTTTTTATATATATTCAACTATGTCCATGACATGTCAGTGTTTATAGATTGTGGTGTATGTGTGATACTGGATGACTATTATTCCAAGACATAACAAACCCTGCACACAGGTTTCACGATGCGATCCAGCCATCTGCCAAGGAGGAGCTCCATGTCAAGACAGACACCGCTGAATCCACCAACGTAGTACAAGAACAGATGAACACAGGCAACACTCCAGGATCAAGACTGTGAGATTTTTTTAATGGTCAACCACTTCATAAAAAGTGTAAAGTGTGACGTTTTGGCTTAGAAGAACCTCAATCATACATTGTGATTAAGGCTCTTCTGAGCTGAAATGTTGCACTTTGCACTTTTTATGGGGTGGTTCACCCTTAAATAAACTCACCATCTTGATCCTGGAGTGTTGCCTGTGTTCATCTGTTTGGATGAATATTATTGTGTGGAAGGTCAGCATGTGGATTAGGAGGTCTATATATGCACATTGCATTTGTATAGAGGAATTGCTATTGGGTTCTCATACAAAAAAATGGGAGTCAGGGATCTATTCATAGACATGTTACACTAGTGTAAAAATAGTGCATTAGTGAATAAGCCAGTGGGTATTTACGAAACATGGATATAATATATCCAAATATAAAAAATAAATAAGGTGCAGATATTTCTAATTTTTTTTCTTTTTCTCTTCTTCCGTGTTCGACGAATTACAGAATAATCCTCTAAAAAGCCCTGCTAGTGTTAAACTGCAATTCTGTATCATACTGCTGCTTAATAGTATTCATCCACAAAGCCCTGGTAGTTTTGTGTTTTTCTTCTGTTTGTCCAACATGACCTGAAAGCTAAAAAATGATGCTAATGGAAGGGTCCTTATCTATTTGCTCAGATGGGAGTGTTTGAAGTCTTGGAATAGGCTGAGCAAAATAGAGCTTCTTGATAAAGATGCCTTATATCTGCTACCCAGGCCTCTGCTCAATACTGATTAATTTCATATGAGTAATCAGACATTCTTTAAAGCTTGACTTTTCATTGAACTGTCAAGTTGCGGATGCATCACACGCAGCATTGGATTAGTGATACAAGCCTACTATACTAGGGCAGCATTAATGCTGCTTGCTAAGCATCCAGAATCACTGTATTGTGGAGCAGTAAAGAACCTTTACTGAAATTACAGACATTGATGGAAGAATTATCTTTTCATGCATTGGTAACTGCTGAGTAATCAGAATATCAGAATGGTTAATGAAGAACTTTGATTGTATCCCATAAGTTGCTTAGCAGCTTGAACAAAATGCCAATTACAAGCTGTGTATATGTATGTGCATGTATAGTTACGTATATATGTATGCTCCATATATATGCATATATGTAATTTATAAACCAGTTCACTCACTATAAAATAGCTTCAACGTCCAAAAAATGTACATTCTAAAAACAACCGGCTCAGGCAAAAATGATGGGGATTTAATTACATTACATGATCATACAACAGCAATTAACCTTTTGGAGCAGTTCATACTATGACATCCGAATATCTGCTCTTATGTAATTAATATATTTATTATAATATAATTATCTATATTACATGCTCTGCCCATAATTTTAACGGGCATCCTGTTTTAGAAATCCATACTGCATAGATAGAGATCTCGTCTGTGCAATTATTTTACTTAATTAATGGAAAGTAAGGCTCAGATCTCCTCCATGAAGTCCTTGGGACCCTAAACTCGGGTAGATCAGGTAGATCGGTAGATTGGGTTGCCATTTTTCAGGAGACATGCAATTTCTTTCTGTTAATGGCAACACGTGAACATGTGCTACCTTGAAATATTGACCAATTACCTGATTTCAGAAAGTAGTTCCTGAATTCTACATGCTACATAGCAAGACTTTTCATGTGCTACACATGAAAATGTATAAGTAATATGTGTCTAGGAAATCATGGTGGACATAGCAACCCTATCCTAGCAGTACGGACTGCCATTTTAATTATGCTGCTTCCCAGGACTATAAATGTCACTAGTCTCAGAAAGCACTGGGAAATATATGTCCCAATGATGCCCTTATGGTAAAATCTCCCCTTAAAGGAACACCCCAAACACCAAAAGCAGTTTAGATTGCTTAAGTGCTTTATGTGTGAAGATTGTGCCTATTTTTTATTTCCACAGAAAGTGCAAGTTTCAATAGAAATTGTCTTTTTCATAAATTAACTTTGTTACACTCCTTGGATGTCAATCAGGTAACTGGTCTTTTTACTTCCTGGTAGTTCAGCTCAGTGGAGCTAAATTCAAGAGGCAGCAATTATAGAGAGCACCTTCTGAACAAAAACTTATTGAGCTGCATTTGGAAGTATGTGATTGGAGAGCAACAAAAAATCTGCGCTGAGTCTGAGTTAGAAGGGGAGGGCTTACAAATTCTCCCAACAAGAAATCTGCAGCTCTTGCAGGCTATGTTAGATATATTCAATAAAAAAAAATTCATAATTAAATATATGCATGTTTTCATCAGAGTATATCTAACAAATGATTATTTTATTTTATGCCCTTGGATAAATTACAATTAACACTTACCTAATGCCTGTTCATAAGAGTTACCACTACGAATAGCAGCTGGTCAGCATAATAGCTGATGGACATTCCCCTGGCATTGTTCATATTGTGGGTAGACAATTTGATAACAAACAGTACCAGGGAAATGTATCAATTAATTCATACTCTATACTGGTGATATGCTTTTACAATAAGAGCCTGTCCAGTGTGTATTCATTATGTACAGTATGATTCCATTTGGAAAAGTATGTTTACTTTATTGGCCACAAAACTTGGGACCCTCTGACCCATCTGTTTTCTTAACCCTAATCAAACAGCTTACAGATTAGGAGAAGACTGGGCCGGATTTCCAGAGTGTCTCTTGAGAGTCCAGATGTGTATATCAAGCCTCTCCTCTAGAGCATGTAAATGTCATTTTTCTTCACAGCCCACACTTTCTATGCATACTACGTAAACAAGAAAGACAGCTAATTAACCACATCAGTTTGTATTCTTTAGTGCACTTATATATGTATACAATTATTTTTTTTCAAGATTGGAAACCATTATCAGAACCTAATGTGAAATCCCACTTTTGAATAATTTAGAAAGTTCAGTAATAAAATCACCTGCTCTACCGCCTGACATCTAGTGAACATATTCTCTTGTCTTCTTAATTAACTGTTCATTTTATACCTTTTAAGTTTATAACTGGTGCAGGAGTCATTAGATCATATAAAGGGGGGGGGGGGGGGGCAGGGGGTGGTAAGAATAACTAAGTGTCCAAGTTCTAATCGTGTATTTTAACATATCTAATAAAGGCTGGTGAACCATTTATAAAACTATCAATAAGACATTTCAAGGTTTTTTTTTTATTTTTGTATTCTTCTATTATCCTATAGAAATGAATGTTAAATATTTCTGCTTTTTTGACCTTTTCATTTTACTCCTTTCATCCCACAGTTTGATATATTTTCTTTGTTGCTGTTCTCACTTTACAAAGTTTCACTAAAATCATTTATGTCATCCTCAAATGTACAAACATAGTGCACATTTAACAGATTGTACCACATCCTGCTAGAAATGATCTCTCTTAAAAGATGTAAAAATATCAAAGTTACATTCTTTATTCTATAGACTGTAGATCTAAATTCCTTGTCAGGCTGCCTATTGAATTAGCAAATACAAGACTTGAAAACTTTGATTGATGCTGCCCTTCCAAAGATACGGCCAAGAGGATTTGGACAGCTTTATTAAAGCTGTTCTGTATGGCGAGGCTAAGTATTAATTCTTAATATGGTCGAGAGCAAGGTCAGAGCTTGTCTTCAGAGGCTGTCTTCTCCTCCTGTTAGATTACCAGATTAAAGCTTACTGTCAGAATGCAGAACAGAGGTTTTTTCAGTAAAAGTCTCAGCCATCTAAATGTTAGCAAGAAAAAAAATATATATATTACATCCTATACTTTTCACATTGACTTTACTATGTGCTTTCGAAATCACTGCCAGTCAGTTAAAGGTAACATGTTGATTGAAAACTCTATTCTGCATTCTTAGAAGTTGACTTGAAGAATTAAAAAAAAAAGTCTGCCCTGTTAATAATAAGTTTTAACCTATCAGAGAAATTTTAACAGCGCTCTTTCACAGACCTTAAAATAGATAGTAAAAAAGTGGGTCTTCAGAAGGAAGGAAAAGAAAAGCAATAAATGGTACATTTCATAAAATTTTTTATTGTTTAGAACTCAGTATGAAGAACTGATGCTTTAAAAATTCACAGAAATTGTAATGAAAACAGTGGAAGTAAATGTCATCACTTTCTATAAGATTGTAATAACCTCATAACATTTTCTGTTGATAGAACAATTCATAAAATGTTCTAGTGACAGTCCCGTAGAGTGCAATATCTTTCACAGTTTTCATACGTGTTTATTTTTAAAGGGAATATACAGGTTTTATTATTAAATTAACTAAATCAAAAGAGGTTATTTTTATATGTAGGTTCTGTGTGAGTATAAAATTTAAATGTGATGTTCAGTATGGCTCGTCATAAATATGTAAGGACATTGATAAAAGTGATTTTTCAATAGACAATATGCCTAGAAGGCAAAACTCAATGATGCTAATACAGTCTTGGAATAAGAGAAAGCTGTAAATAGGGATTAATTAGTGGAGAACGTGATGGGTGGTTCATGAGCTGGTATTGGGAACTTGACTTATGAAGTGATTTTGGAACAAAGATAGAAACAAGGGAAAAATCAAAACCACAATGAATGGAGTGGAATTCATGATGGCATAACTAATTAGTACACTTCATTGTCAGTTTCGTACATTGGTTTGTTTGCAAGATTTACTACATAACATTCTCATGATATTTGACTAAATTTGCAGAACATGCCAGGTGGATTGTATGTAGAAAGTCACCCACACTATACATTAGTCATGTGACATATTAATGCTCTGTATAATAATTAGTGGATTGTCTTCCACAGATTTCTTACTTTACTTCTTCTTCGCATAAGTAGAAAAAATAAACCATACTTGTAAAGTGATAAATGATTGTTCACTAACTAGATCATTACATGTCTGTGTACCAAATTTGTATTTTCTTAATTTGTACATGAATTTACCGAACACTAACATTTTATCAGCACTCTGCGAGATGAATCAACCCAAGTAACCATTGACTTCCTGTGGACTGCTTTGGAGACAAACTCAACAGAATTTAATTGGACAGACAACAAAGCATACAGCCAGAGCCTTAAGCCTTAAAGCATGGCCTTACTTAATGAAGGCTCTGTCAACTTCTGCAAGAGGGCAAAGCTTGAGTTGGATTTAGTCAATAAGTAAGGTGATAATTATTTTATTGCTAATCAGAGATGATCACATGAATTAATTAATCTTATGCCAACTATCAATTAACTAATAATAGATTTCTCTGGATATGACATAGCATGTCATGATAAGACCTGGAGGTCCATAAGTTGCAAATAGTCATTGTTCCTATTATTTTATATCAGAATCAGATTGGTCTTGGTGTTGGCCAGATTGTAATAGATGTTCTCTAAATATTATCAGTTCATTTTTCACTGCTCAGAAAATAAGGAATTTATTTTATCTTTAAAGTTTGGTGAGACATGAGAACTGGCTTTAAATGGAGGACTTGCTTCCCATGCAAGAGATCTCCATGATTTAAGCTGTCTGAGTATTGACAAGGTGTAAAATTACAACAATTTCTTACAATGACAGGCAAGCAGGCTTCATTTGTATCCCTTTATTTTACACCATTCCTGAAACAGACAGAGATTTGTCACGATTACTTCGTTCACAGTGACTATGCTGGATTGATGTTGGGACTTAACTCTAAAAGACAGGTTTAATCGAAAGAAAAAGAAAAATACTGGCATATTACAGAATGGTGGTCTTTGATCTTGTTGTACATATTTCAATAAATTGAATCGCCAAGCAAAAGCGTATAAAAATTGGCTTATCAGACAACATAGTTACATATAGTTACATAGTTAGATAGCTGAAAAGAGACTTGCGTCCATCAAGTTCAGCCTTCCTCACACCTGTTTTTTGCTGTTGATCCAAAAGAAAAAAAAAAAAACCAGTTTGAAGCACAATTTTGCAACAAGCTAGGACAAAAAATTCCTTCTTGACCCCAGAATGGCAGTCAGATTTATCCTTGAATCAAGCAGTTATTACCCTACATTGAAAGATTATATCCTTGAATATTCTGTCTTTGCAAGTATGCATCTAGTAGCTGTTTGAACATCTGTATGGACTCTGATAAAACCACTTCTTCAGGCAGAGAATTCCACATCCTGATTGTTCTTACAACATATGTTTGGCAACCTATTCGTATCAATATCAAACAATTGGCTTTGCAGAAACTTGCAGATGTTCCCAATCACTTGAGGCTTTTCCTATTGCAAATTCCTCGGAACCAATCCATGTTGTACATGTCGATTACATGACTGCAGTCCCCTTAAACAAAATATGAATTATTATTTTAGCTATGAAGAGCGAAGCCAGATGTTAAGCAATGGATAACCTACTGTATTAGTGACATTTTGGTTTCCTAATAAGGGTAGGAGGTCAAACTCAACATTGACTCAGAAGGTCTATTTTGACATAGCTTAAAAATAATGTACTACTTCAAGGGGGATCAATTGGGTGTGTGAATGTGAGAGAACTTTATTATATTGAATTAAGAGGACACATATTTCAGATGAGAAGGTGATATCTGTTATCTGTACTCCTATAAATAGCTCGTAGTGTGCTGCATTTAACTGCCTACAGGATAGAGATAGAGTGGTTCTATATCTATTGATTATTTCTATAGATTTCCTTTTTTTGTTTGAGTTTATCTATTTATTCTTTTCATTTTGTGTGATTTAGTTTTTTTGTTTCTAGTCATTATAGCTGTAATTTATTTTACCGGTGTATATACAATAAAAGCTAAGTTTTATTTCCCTAGTACCTTCTCATCTGGAATAATATCTATGCTCTTAATTCAACCTTTGTTAATTAAGGTTACCCCCTACTATTTTCCGGTGATTGCTATTATTTGGCTCCTAACTTATTTCTACTAACTTTATTATATTATTTTTTTCTCAGACACAAATAGAAGCTGGAAAGAAAAATAATTAAAATTAGGACAAATACAATAATAGTAGTAAACCTGGATTTTAAAACATCACAAGGACATTTTTGTATTTGAATACCAGCTAGAAAAGTCATTGGAGAGTAATGCACAAATGTGCACACATACACACACACACACACACACACACACATACAAACATATACAGAGAACACAGTTCCACGTCTTCTTTCAGTAGGATTTCCTGTAAAAAATATTTTTTTATATTACTTGGCTAATAAAAATTGTATTTTACTTTACAAGAAATTATATATTTTATGATGAGTTTATGGTAAAATCTGTGTCTTACTCCCACATATAATAATAAATAGTAGAAAACAAAGAATATTAAAAATTAAAAAAGAAATAAAATACTAATACTATTACTAATAATAGCAACATGTGTATGACTGTCTATTACCATTTCTATCTCAACACCTACACGTTTATATTAAAATTACATATATCAGCTCTGCACTCAAACTCCTATCTCTTTTGGAAGCCTACATAGGTAACAGTATTAAGTTGCAGTGTGTAAACTAAATAAGTTGTGAAAATGTACCTGTGCATTATAAACTTTAATGTAAATAACATATATTTTTAGAACCACTTTCTAGCTATAACATGTAAGCTCATTTGCCAATGTCAAGCCACACCCATCAGTTGAACTTTGATTTAAAATTTTATGCTGGGTCTCAGGATACATATGCAAAACTTTAAATGAGACGTGTTTTATTTTATTTTATTTAATAAAACTCTAAAAACTAGTTAACTCTAAATATGGAACACATGGGGTAGTGCATTCTATATTGTTTTTAAAAGGACAGGTAGGTCATCTTTTGATGTCATAAATGTACATTTTTAGTTTTGCATACTAGGCAGTTTTGCAGGGCACTTAGTTTTGGGTAAAGTTTTGAAGATATTTTTTCAATGTGAAGACCAAAGGATAGATTGGGGTCTAGCAACATACCTAGATATTTAAAAGAGCAGACTGCTGTCAGTGTGCTATTTGAATTTGTTCTGATAAACAGTTGTTGATTTTTTTTAGTTTACGTAATTTAGTTGCAGTTCCAAAGATCATTGTAACTGTTTTGTTAGTGTTTAGGAAGAGTTTGTTATCCGCTATCCACTTTTCTACCTCTGTGAATTAGTTTTGGAGCACAGCCTCAAGCTGCGGTAGCTTGGTTTAACTAGCGTTGATTACAGTGTTGTCTGCGTACATGTGTACAGTTTAGGATTTGCAGACATTAGGCAGGTCATTTATAAATAATGTGAATAGCAGGGGGCCAGGTATGGAGCCTTGGGGAACACCACATGTGACTGGAAGAGGGAGGGAAGCGCTATCAGAAATGGTCACATATTGCAACCGGTCTGAAACATATGATAAAAACCAGGTTAGCGGATGATCACCAGTGCCTGAGGTTTTAAGTTTTTGCAAAATAATGCCATGGTCTACTGTGTCAAAGGTTTGGGCAAAGTCAAGGAAAATAGCTCCAGTTAAGTCTCCTTGTTTCATGTCAATTTGGATGTCATTGCAAACTTTTACGAGGGCAGTCGAAGTTGATTGATTTGGACGAAAGCCTGATTGATCAGGAATCAGATCATTTTATTGTTGATAATATTAACATAGTTGCGTGTGGATGCATTTTTCCAAGATTTTTGACAATACTGGGAGCAATGATATCAGGCGATAGTTAGATACCAAAGTATTGTCACCACTTTTATGGATAGGTACAACTTTTGCAGTCTTCCAAAGTTTGGGTATGTATTCTGACACCAGGGATTCATTGATAAGGGTAGTGACAGATTTAGCAATTGCTGGCGCACTGAGCTTCAGCAACATTGCTGGGATTTGATCTGGTCCACACTGGTTTTTCATTTTTAAATTATTAAGATGTTTATTAACGATGCTAACAGGCACAGGTCTAAAATTTTATATCTCTATATGAGGAGTTTGAAGATTTGGCAGGGCCTGATCTTTATTTGCTGCTTGAAAATGAGTGTAATTTGTTATCTTAGCAAGCAGGGTTGTAGCACATCCAACAAAATAATGATTAAAAGCATTTGCTACATCTAGGGGGTGTTGCAGTGTTTGGTTGTCCATTTTGACAGTGGAGGGTTGGGAGTGGTTTGTGGCGGTTTGTATGTACTTATGATTTTCCAAATGTTTCTTGGGTTTGATAGGTTGTTGTTCAAATTTTCACTGAAATATTCAGCCTTTTCCATTTTTGTTTGTTTTGTGCATGCATTTCACCATTGTCTGTAGGTACAGAGATTGTTCATGGAGCCAGTACGCTTGAACTTTGACCCGGTGTGTTAAATTTGGTGCTTTTGCTCTCACACTCTCTGATACTGATCACTGGAAGTGCAAGGTCTCTAACATCCACCAGCTCCGTGATGTTGTTATGGAGAAGTGGAAGAGGACTCCAGTGGCAACCTGTGAAGCTCTGGGGAACTCCATGCCCATCAGGGTTAAGGCAGTGCTGGAAAATAATGACACTTTGGGCCCAATTTGGACATTTCCACTTAGGGGTGTACTCCCTTTTGTTGCCAACATTTTAGACATTAATGGCTGTGTGTTGTGTTATTTTGAGGGGACAGCAAATTTACACTGTTATACAGGCTGTACACTTACTACTTTACATTGTAGCAGAGTGTCATTTCTTCAGTGTTGTCACATGAAACGATATCATAAAATATTTACAAAAATGTGAGGGGTGTACTCACTTTTGTGAGATACTGTATATTAAAGGGACACTATAGTCACCAGAACAACTGCTTAATGTAGCTGTTCTGGAAGGTAAAACCATTCCCTGCAGGGATTTTCATGCAAACACTGTCTTTTCAGAGAAAAAGCAGTGTTTACATTGCCCACTAGGGATACCTCCTGGGTCACTCCTAAGATGGCCAATGGGAGTGCTTCCTGGGGCAGTGTCTCCATGCTCTCCATGGAGATGCTGAATTTTCCACATTGAGATGCATTGCTTCAATGCATCTCTATGAGGAGCTGCTGATTGGCCAAACCAGTGTTTGGCTCCATCCTCATCCTACCTCCTTGCCGATTTCAGCCAACCCAATGCTTCCCTATCAGACCCATGCGGACCTGGAAATAAGATGAGTTTTAACCCTTCTAAGGGTGCTAAGTGGGGGCAAGCCACTTAATTGGTGGTTTTAACACTATAGGATCAGGAATACATGTTTGTATTCCTAAACCTATAGTGTTCCTTTAAGCATGTCACTCACTATCTGTTTATAGTTTCTCTGACAGTCTACAGCCAAATTGTGAATTAAAAGCAGCTGTTGGGGGGTGAGACTGTGTGCATACTTATGATAAGGAAAGTTTTTATGCCATGAGGAGCATTGCTACAGGGGCAAGATTATAGTGCAGCCTTCTGCTAAACATTTATGTTTCTTGTGTAAAAACGATAAAGCTTTGAGCATGCAAAAAATATATATAAAAAAATATATATATAGAGAAGGCAATATACGTGGTTAAACCTTTGGGTACAGCCAACATGTGTGTAGCTGCCTCTAAGTACCTTAAAGGGACACTTTATATATATAAAACAACATTAATGTATTTATTTTGGCTATATATATATATATATATATATATATATATATATATATATATATATATATATATATATATATAGCCAAAATAAATACATTAATGTTGTTTTGGTGCCCAAAGTGTCCCTTTAAGGTACTTAGAGGCAGGTACACACATGTTGGCTGTACCTAAGGGTTTAACCACGTATATTGCCTTCTCTAGTTTACGAAGCAATGATAATTAGAATTAGAATTATCATATTGTTCTGGGAACCTACAAAATGGAACTGAATTTACAGTAAAGGAATTCTATAGAGTAAGGCAGTGTTCCCCAACCCAGTCCTCATGGATCACTTACAGTCTAGGTTCTGTCAGTATTTCCATTGGAATAAAACAGGGAAATACATAAATCCTGGACTGTTCATGGTCCACGAGGACTGGTTTGGGGAGCACTGGTGTAAGGAATACAAATCTGTATTCCTTTCACAATAGTTCCCTCTGCCCCCCACCCTTACCCTCACCCCCTACAGCCTCACCCCAGCATTTAAAGTGTTAAAAGTCCATATGTTTAGTCACCCGATTCCAGTGCCTATATCCCTCTGTCCTGGGTCGGCACCACGCATCCTCTGACGTCAATCTATAGGTGGGTTAACATGCATGCGTTGCTTTAATGAATTCCTATGTGGATTTAACTGATATGGATGTCCTAATCCAGAGCGTGAGGACGTCCAGCATCAGTCAGGTGACCAAAAGTCACCTAGCAAGCAGGAAGTGCTTCTAGTAGCTGTCTGGTAGACCACTTCAATAAGCTGAAGTGGTCTGGGTGACTATAGTGTCCCTTGTGCCATGCTTAACATACTATCAGAAAATCAAAGAACGTGTCCTTATAACCATCATTAGCATAAACAAGAAGGAGGCTTCGCTCTCATACCAAAATATAAAATGTATCCATGTTGTAAATCAAAGTAGTTTATCTAGTTAGAGTTTGCAGAGAATTACCATTTCTAATAATATCTGAAACTATATTTTTTCTTTTCATTAACCCCTTAATGCTGCTCTGTGCTGTCCTACATAAAGTATGTAGGTGGCATAGAACACCCTGCACATCTGGTACGAGCTGGGTTAAATATCTGCTCACCCTTCTGTCTGATGGGCCCATTGTTAGAGGCCCCACATTTTTAGCAGAGACTTTTAACATGTATTTGACTATTAAAAGGTTGTGGTTTGAGCAGGGTTAAATCCTATAGTGGTTCATGGGTTGCAGGATAAAACTTACCAGGAAAGGTTAAAGGATCTTAACATGTATAGCTTGGAGGAAAGACGAGATGGGGATTTGATAGAAACATTTAAATACATAAAGGGAATCAACACAGTAAAGGAAGAGACTATATTTAAAAGAAGAAAAACAACCACAACAAGAGGAAATAGTCTTAAATTAGAGTGGCAAATGTTTTAAAAATAATATTAGGAAGTATTACTTTACTGAGAGGGTAGTGGATGCATGGAATAGCCTTCCACTGCAGTGGTAGAGGTTAACACAGTGAGGGAGTTTAAGCATGCGTGAGATAGACATAAGGCTATCCTAACTATAAGATAAGGCCAGGGACTAATACAGGTATTTAGAAAATTGGGCAGACTTGATGGACCGAATGGTTCTTATCACATTCTATGTTTCTATGTTTCTAACATCAAGGCAGTTTCTCTAGTTAGAGTATGCAGAAAATTAAATGTTCTATCTGAAACTATATTTATTTTTAATTTGAAAATCCAGCTCTACCTTAGTTTAGCTATTGTCAACAAACTTTTCGATGACCATTGAGCTACCATTATTTTAAATTAAGGATGGAATTTGTTATATTCAATTGTACTGGATTTATTGCAAATAACATATATTCATGTTTCTCTGTATTTTACTATAATAACCACTACAACTTAACACTAGTGATGTCGCGAACACGAAATTTTCGGTTCGCGAACGGCGGACGGGAACTTCCGCAAATGTTCGCGAACGGGCGAACCGTGCGAACCGCCATAGACTTCAATGGACAGGCGAATTTTAAAACACACAGGGACTCTTTCTGGCCACAATAGTGATGGAAAAGTTGTTTCAAGGGGACTAACACCTGGACTGTGGCATGCCGGAGGCGGTTCCATGTCAAAACTCCCATGGAAAATTACATAGTTGATGAGTCTGGTTTTAATCCATAAAGGGCATAAATCACCTAACATTCCTAAATTGTTTGGAATAACGTGCTTTAAAACATCAGGTATGATGTTGAATCGATCAGGTAGTGTAAGGGTTACGCCCGCTTCACAGTGACAGACCAAACTCCCAGTTTAACGCACCGCAAACAGTCCTCTATATACAGAGTAAACATGGCTCCCTCTATATACAGAGTAACATGGCTCCCTCTGTATACTGTGTAAACATGGATCCCCTCTATATACAGTGTAAACATGGCTCCCTCTATATACAGAGTAACATGGCTCCCTCTATATACAGAGTAACATGGCTCCCCTCTATATACAGTGTAAACATGGCTCCTCTCTATATACAGAGTAACATGGCTCTCCTCTATATACAGAGTAACATGGCTCCCCTCTATATACAGTGTAAACATGGTTCCCTCTATATACAGTGTAAACATGGCTCCTCTCTATATACAGAGTAACATGGCTTCCCTCTATATACCGTGTAAACATGGCTCCCTCTATATACAGAATAACATGGCTTCCCTCTATATACCGTGTAAACATGGCTCCCCTCTGTATATAGAGGGAGCCATGTTACTCTGTATATAGAGGGAGCCATGTTTCCACTGTATATAGTGTAACATGTCTCCCCTCTATATACAGAGTAACATGGCTCCCCTCTATATACAGTGTAAACATGGCTCCTCTCTATATACAGAGTAACATGGCTCCCCTCTATACAGGGGCGTACCTGGAGCATTTGGCACCCGGGGCGGATCCTTTATTTGGCACCCCCCTCCCCAACTTTGAAATGTAAAAAACAGCTGCAATTTTTTTTAAATGTATGTTTATGCAGTGTGTGTATAGTGTGTAAAGTGTGTGTATATTGTGTGTATAGTGAGTGTGTATAGTGTGTACAGTGTGTGTATATTGTGTGTATAGTGAGTGTGTATAGTGTGTGTGTATAGTGTGTATAGTGTGTGCAGTGTGTGTATAGAGTGTGTATAGTGTGTATGCAGTGTGTGTAGTGTGTGTGTATAGTGTGTGCATAGTGTATGCAGTGTGTGCAGTGTGTGCATAGTGTGTACAGTGTGTGTGTATATTGTGTGTATAGTGTGTGTAGTGTGTGTATAATGTGTGCAGTGTGTGCAGTGTGTGCAGTGTGTATGTAGTGTGTGTGTATAGTGTGTGCATAGTGTATGCAGTGTGTGCATAGTGTGTACAGTGTGTGTGTAGTGTGTGTAGTGTGTGTATAGTGTGTATAGTGTGTGCAGTGTGTGTATAGTGTGTATGCAGTGTGTGTATAGTGTGTATGCAGTGTGTGTATAGTGTATGCAGTGTGTGTATAGTGTATGCAGTGTGTGTATAGTGTGTGCAGTGTGTGTATAGTGTGTGCAGTGTGTGTATAGTTAGTGCAGTGTGTGTATAGTGTATGCAGTGTGTGCAGTGTGTATGCAGTGTGTGTGGAGTGTGTATAGTGTATGCAGTGTGTGTATAGTGTGTGTATAGAGTGTGCAGTGTGTGTATAGTGTGTGCAGTTTGTATAGTGTGTGCAGTGTGTATGCAGTGTGTGTAGTGTGTGTATGCAGTGTGTGTAGTGTGTGTGTGCATAGTGTGTACAGTGTGTGTATAGTGTGCACAGTGTGTGTGTATATTGTGTGTATAGTGTGTGTATATTGTGTGTAGTGTGTGTATAGTGTGTGCAGTGTGTGTATAGTGTGTATGCAGTGTGTGTCCCCAAGCCCCTAGTCACACAACCAAATAAAAAAGCCCCTACCTACCCCCCTCACCCTAAAAAATAGTGAAGGGGGAATAAAATTACTACCCTGTAAAGTAAAATTCAACTTACTATTCAACGTCTTCTTCTTCTAAAATCTTCATTTTTTAGCCCCAAAAAAGGGCAAATAAAAAGCCATCATACCCGTCGAACTTAAAAATAAAATAAAAAACCTGAGCACAAAAAAAAATTAATCCATCTTCACCCATGGAGGGCTCCGTGTCAGTGTTTATCAGGGATCCTTAGGATAGGTGTCAATCCATATCTGCCAAGTGACCCTATGTAGGGGGAACAGTCCCTATTCTTCTCTGTGTCAGTGTCTGGAGGGAGTATCTGCAGTAACACAGAGTGTCTGGGGGGAGTATCTGCAGTAACACAGGGTGTCTGGAGGGAGTATCTGCAGTAACACAGAGTGTCTGGGGGTAGTATCTACTTGTAACATTTATATGCACAAAAAAAAAAATAATAAATTGAAAAAAAAATAAAAAATGGTTGCAGCTTCCGAATTAATCTAAAATGGATGCTGTCCAGTAGGTGGGAGGGTCTGCTAGGGAGGGTGTGCTGCTGATTGGCTGTAATGTGTCTGCTGACTGTGAGGTACAGGGTCAAAGTTTACTCAATGATGACGAATAGGGGGCGGACCGAACATGCTATGTTCGCCGGGAACTATTCGCCAGCGAACAGTTCGGTACATCACTACTTAACACTCAATAGCTCTATTTTCCCATTATATGTCCCTTGTTAAATGTCAACTGACAGTTCATCATAATTTTAGCAAAAGCTTTAAAACCCTCTAGCCAAGATTTCTTATTTTGTTTTTGCATATTTTCATATGGATTATTCCACAGTTAGTTTAAGTAGTCTGCATTGTCCTTCACACCATACCTATCACTATTGTCCAACATTTCTCAAGCACCAATGAATAACCAATACCATCTTTAACCTGGGAATCTTTATAATTCTACCATCTGCGTACCATATGACAGGACAAAAAAAAAATTTTTATTTAGATTTAAGATAGTAGCTTTATTTTTTATTGTTGCAATAATACGGTAACAAGTACACTGTAACTTTTTATATACAATTTATATGTTTTAAATTACATTTTACATTTACTCAATATATCGTTTCCCATTTTTTTTTAATGACTTTTAATATTACCAGTATACATCTGGATTGACAGCATAAACATAAATGATTACACATAAACAATATAATAAATAGACATTCATTTTATTTAGATGTTGCTGAGCTGTTTACTGCAATGTTATTAATGGCTGCTTGGTCTTTTCAGTAACGAAAGGATAGTTAACCCAAGTCTAGCACTAAAAATCATAAGAACTTTTGTGCAGCAACAGCAGTTTTCAAGTCTTAAGTAATGTAGGTAGAGTGATAAGGATTCTAAAATCGATCAAGGAAACACAATGTGCAAAGTTTAAAGAATGCAGCCGTACTCGTTGTGCTGACTCAAAATATCTATTGGGCTGCCAAGTTCTTTGCAGACCTTCCACCATAACCAATCACACCCAAGATCTAAATTAATTTTTAAAGTGTAATGTTTAGCATCTATGAGTGGCAATCTACATCTCCAAAATCTTTAAAAAGGGTCAGCAGAAATATTTAAACCTCAGAAGGTCAGAAAGGCTTATGATAACGTATAAAAAGTTTAATATTTTAGCACATAAAAAGCCTGGAAAAAGATGTGTGGGTATATGAGGGCAATCACTCAGATGAGCCCTAATCCACTGAAAAGAGCAATTAAAATGATAGAAACACAATTAATACAACTTAGGAGTAGTTATTTTCCAGAGTGTTGTACTACTTTACTGGCTATCTTAGTGTGAGGTTTGGGGGGATTGCAGATATTTTCATCTGTATGTTTCTAGGCAAATACATTTCTTAGGGTGCATCACTGGAACAGTCTCTAGAACAGGGGTTTGCAACCTTTGGCACTCCAGATGTTGTGGACTACATCTTCCATAATTCATTTACAGCCATAATGCTGGCAAAGCGTTATGGGAGATATAGCCAAAGCATCTGGAGTGCCGAAGGTTCCCAACCCTTGCTCTAGAACATAAGCCACAAATTGTTTACTTTGTCAATATCCCAGTAGAAACAGAATTATTAAATTACTAAATCCTAAACAGTTCATGTGCTCGATCCAATTAGTCACAGAAAAAGTTAATTCGGCAGAGGATGCTGTGTATCTTTACCTTCCTGGTGGGTCTCGAGAGTAGGTGAGGCTGATCTTCATAGGCATAGTCTGATCTACTAAGAAGTAAGTCAGCTCTTGACTATATTTGCATTAGTTGAGTCATTGTGTTTTACTGTTCATTTTTTTTGTTATACTGAATTATTTTACATGTCATTCAAATTTCCAATTATATAATATTATTTCCTTTCAAACACAAAACATTTGTAATATGTAACCTGAAAATCCATAAATGAAATGTTTCAAAATGCAAGAATTCTTTCCAAAACATTTTGCTAAATGCCTGTCATCAAATGTCATAAATAACCACAAGCACTGTGAGAATTTACCAGTTACAGAGTATTTATGGTACTCAAATCTTCTTCAATTATATATGTCAAAATATGAATTCCCCATGAGGCCATTCTCCTGGGTCATAATGCAGTTCATCTTTTTTTTTTTTTTTTTTTTTCATTTGTCCTTGATGCAGTCATCCATGCTACAGACTGTACATAGCAGCACATCTATTTATTTGGCTTAATGAAATGTATTTACTGCCTTATGCATTTGCATTTACAAAACATAAAACCAGTTGTTCTATATTCCCTTAAAATTGATAATTATTATTAAGCTAGTAAAATTAGCTCAGAAATATCATTGCAAAATTAAGTGTTGTGGGGAATAAAAAAATATTATTTTTAGGTTCATTAACAAAAGATGGCAGGTTGAATACCTATAACATGTTTTGAAGCATGATATGATGGCAATTGATGGTGTCTGTGTCAGCTAAATCTTCTACAGGAAGTAAGACTGCTATCAGTATTACTTTTGCTGTTGTGGTAATGGGTGCTAAAAATATATTCAGATCGGCAGATGGCATTTATTGTACCATAGAGATAGATGTGAGTATACTGTACATGCAATGGTCAGTGATGACTAGAGATGTCGCGAACTGTCCGCCGAACCATTCGCGAACATTTCGCCAGCGAACAATAGCGTGTTCGTGGCTAAACGAACATACGCAATTTCCGGTCCACCCCCTATACGTCATCATTGAGTGAACTTTGTCCCGGAACCTCACAGTCAGCAGACACATTCCAGCCAATCAGCAGCAGACCCTCCCTCCCAGGAAGTGTCTGCTGACTGTGAGGTTCCGGGCCAAAGTTCACTCAATGATGACGTATAGGGGCCGGACCAGAAATTGCGTATGTTCGTTTCGCCGCGAACACACTATTGTTCGCCGGCGAAATGTTCGCGAACGGTCAGTTCGCGACATCACTAGTGATGACTAATCATCTCGTTCTCTTTTGCAGTCTAAAAAAAAAAAAAAATTACCAAAAAAATAGTATCAACAATAATCAGTCAGTATTTTCCTACCGGGTATATTGGTTCCCTAATTTTGATTTATGGCTGCTTTGCAGTGCATACTATGAGCAGAAATAGATATATATGAGAGTATCTGATTTCTGGTAAAGACTCCATGGGTACAAAAAGTACTAGTGAACTAGGTGGTATACTTAATAGCAAATTGTAACAGGTTGTTCTTTGACCTTTTTAAATAATACAATAAAGAAGAGTCTAATTCATACAGGGGAAGCAAACACGGGAAACTGCACTTATTATAGGCAGTCGTATATTAATATTTAATATTTATATGTGTTCACTTACTGTTCATACTTCGAAGATCTTGATGATTACATGATGGTTCTATTCAAAAGATAGTCGTCGGATTACTGAGCTCCCACATCTCTGTCCATACAAGGTACTGTATAAATTGCACCATAATTAATGTATTGCTCTCAGGTCTTCAGGTCTACAAACCCCTCGGGTGAGATACTGTAAAGTGCATTGGATTTAAAAGACATTATCATTGTTATTAATATATCACTACACTTTGCTCTTGTTGAAGATATTTCGAAAAAATCCACAACAAGATAATACTTTTAGAGGTTAGGCTGCTGAGCTATATTATCAGATTTTAGAGTGATAGCTAATATAGATAATCCAGAAAGTCATCTGATCTAAAACTGTTAATGAGGGGGTTTAATGAAAACAGCTGATCAAAGGGGACCACGGTTCACAACTGCAATCTACAATAAGTTATACATTTACAGGAAGTATAGATGGGACATCCAGAGAAAGTCATTAATGAAAGTGGAAACCTTGGTCAAGAGAGTTTAACATTGTCACAATTTTGTCAACCAATTATTATGTCATTTGCTAAATCTTTAATATAAATCTAAAAAAAAAAACTGAGCATCTTGTGAAAATAAAAGTTGTAGGTGATTTTCAATTTTTTTTTCATTGGCGTAACTTCTAGAAAAGTGACAGTACCCCTTTAAATTTTCTTTCTCGTTAATTTACACCCCTCGGTCTTTTAAGATTTAGTGCGTGATAATGTCACACGTAGTAAACGTAGTCGTGATAATGTCATAATCACATTCTCAAACACCTCCAAGAGCTGTATATCTGTAGATGTGACAGCACTCCTATGTCATATGTCTCCTTATCGCATCGGAGCTAATAATAAATAAAAAAAGAAATCAGAATTACTGATCACCTGGCACCGTAAGAGTTCCAGTATCTATGGCAACTTACCCGCTCTGGTACTCTGCCATTTCTACTACAAACAAAAACTGCAGAAAAGGGATTAATGTCACATAGGGATGCAAACATCACAGTACAGGAAAATAGAACAGTTGGCAGCCGAAGAAAAAAATGAACATTTTCTAGAACGACTGATGGGAAATGTTTCATTGCAGTAATCTTATTTCAAAATGTATAACTACATCCTATAGCTGTGAACATGAAATACATATATTGATTATAAGCTGTAAGAACTTTACAGAACGCGCCCAATTCGTCTTTTCCTTTTGTGTAGTGTATTATCTGGTACATAGGCATTAAATTGGATTATAATTTCTATTTACTGTCATGGCTCAGCTTCCTTTACATTTAGGAAACTTATCTGAATGATCTTTGGCTTGGTGTGATGATCCTGTGTCAGAGTAATGCGGGGATAATTATTTTCACAGCAGTTTAAAAAATATTGATCCGTTTCCGGAAATCAAATTCAGGGATTTAGAACCATATTCTGCCTGATGATGCTGTAGTTGCATGTTTTGTAATACAATATTGTTGGTTTAATTATAAATGATTAACCTGCAGCTTACTAGATGCCGTTGGATTAATAAGTGTTAGGTGACTTTTTTTGCTTTGTCCGTAGAAGGCTCAGGGTGCCAGTTCTCTTATGCCACAGTCAAAATATATATTGTTTTGCAATTTCTCATACATGTGCATTTGTACAAGGAAGAACTGAATGCGGATTTGAGATATTATTCTGGGGAATCAAGCAAGAGGTTAAAGAAGCTGGTCCATTTGTAAGAGAGAAAAATCTACATTCCTTAATGATTATTAATAGCATTCTCTTCTGGACTTCCGGGTTAGTCCCTAAAGTGGGAATTAGTGTGAATTTACTTTGAAGTCACTTTGATTTCTTGACAATTTAAACGTAAAAGCAGAGGTCCAAAAGTAGTAGTTTAGTGCAGTCGGACACAACTGTGACTGGTTATAGGAAAAGTGTGTTCACTAAAGAAAACCATAAGATGGTTTGCAAAGAATAGTAGGCCCCCCCAAAAAAACATCTGGCGTAGATTTTTAGATCATATATTTCACTGTTAGGGAAGATTAGAAAAAAAACGTATGTTGAAAGGGTCAGTTATATCATTCTACTAATGGACTTTTAAGTGATAATATATAAATTTGCCTGTTGAAAACTGCAGACATTAAATGCTTCTTAAGTGGGGCTAGAATTACTATGTAAGGCTAGTTCCCCAGATTCTCTTTGGTTCCTGCGCCAATGGATACACTGACATAAACAGGGATATTTACTAAAATGAAAATTCTAAGTGCATTTCAAAATTAATATCAAACTGGAAAAATTCTGCATATCAGCTATGATTAATGTCTGGCTTCTGTGGTCTTTTCATATGAAATCCACATTGAATTCTCATCTTAGTGAAAAACCCTTAAAGCATCCAAAGCCTAGGATTTAGTTGGCGCTAATAGAAATGGACTGGAAGAGTACAGCCAAAGGACAATAAAAATGGATTCTACAGATTACTTTAAAAATGGGTCTCCCTTGCAATTAGCCTTATAAGGGACTTATCTTTTTTAAGTGTGTTTATATATATGTATATATATGTATATATTTATTTTTTAATCCAGGACATTTGTTTTTATTCTGTTTTTGTTTGCTTAACTTTAGGAGATTTACAATAACTGTTGGCCTCATTGGTACTCAAAGGATATGAAAAGAAACGGGAAATCTGAAAAAAAAATTTTATCACACTTCGTATTATAATTTTATAATAATGTCTCCAGTCTTATTGCAGTAGCTTACTTTACATTCACTACTTCTAATGCATTACATACTTTTTATCTTATTCCTAAACTGGCTATATCATCTGACAATGTTGATATACTTTGCACAATGCTGTGCATCAATGTTTTGTGCAAAGAAACCGAAAATATTATTAGATGGATTCCTGAGTACCTCTTATATGATAATATAAGCATTTTTTATGATTTAATGCTTACTTTTCTGCGCTAACGGAACAAGCACACAAACCGAAAGATCAGTTTGGGTCAATGTGCTGAAATCTCGGTGTCTGATAAGGACACGGGAGAACATCATCTCCAGTACAGTGAGATACCTGTCTGGATAGTACATTAGTGCTTTTAAAATACAAGATCAAAAGCTGAATTCTGCAGCACTGAAATAATTACAGAAATGAGTGATGCCAGGAAAATTATATTAACTGCTATACTATGCCAGCTAGGAATGAGTTTACTTTATATGATCCTTAAGTTTGTTCACAGGCACCCCATCTGTGTTGATTTAAGGATATCTTTATATGAGCGCAGGTGGTGATTTCTTGAGAACATTTAGATCTGTCAGAATGACTCAGGCATTGATTGAGTGTTAACATGTGAATACATTAAAACCTGCATTTGGGGGGTAGGGGGGCTCCTGTGGACTTATGTCCTCATGTGGATTTATTCACTAAGCAGTGAATTGTGCTAAGCTAAAAAACAAATAAAAAAATATATATGCATATTATTAATACATAAGAATTAAAGGATTACGACCAGCACCATCATCACTTCGGTGTTTTGAAGTGGTGATAGTGCTTATGTCACTGTAAAATCTGCACAGAGATGTTTAATTTGGCTGCCACCTCTCAGCTGATGCTCTCAGCAATGAATAACCTGTGGGATTGGCACCTGTATTCTGCAGCTCTGAAGAAGATAGATGTGCATAGCACAGCATTGTAGAAGGCTTGGTGCCCTGCGAGGACTCTGGTAAGAGGGGAAAACGGTTTGCCCCATTACTGGGCAACATCAACAGGGTTATCCTCACAACATAAACCCTACAGTAGGCCATACCCTTTAAGTATTAATCCGGATACGTAAGCATTAATACGAAATACTAATTGATTTGAAAAAGTTATCTGAATTTAGTAATCATTATATCAGAACAATTCAGATTTTAGTACATAGGCCACTGAAATTTTTTCCAGGACTGCTTCTGCAACAACGCCTTGGTGGAATTTGAGATATGCTTGGGATCATTGCCTTGTTGAAAGTTCTAATGATGCCTCAGCTTTAGCTTCCTTACAGATGGCATGCCGTTTTCTTCACCGATTTTCTTATACTTCAATGAATCCATATTGCCATTCACATACTGCAGGTTCCCTGTTCCAGAGGATGTAAAACAGCCCCACAGCATCACAGAGCCACCACAATGCTTAACTGTAGGCAGAGTGTTCTTTCCAGTGTATGCTTCATTCTTCTTCCAGACATACCACTGATCCATTGGGCGGAAAAGTTCCAGTTTTGTTTCTTTTCTTCTTTTCTGTGGCTTATTTATATGATTTTGAGCATAATGCAGCCAACCTTTCTTGTGCTTTTTGGTCAGTAATGGTCTACATCTTGGAGTTCTGGCATGGAAACCTTCTACGTTTTATACGCTCCTTACTGTGCTCACTGAAACCTCAGTGCCTGTTTCCACCAAGTATTGCTGCAGGTTTTTTGCAGTCACCCAAGGATTTTTCACAACCTGCCTTGTCAGAAATCTAGTTGCAGCTATTGATAGCTTCCTTTTTCTGCCCCATCCAGGTAATGTAACCACTGTTCCTTCAACTTTGAACCTTCAAACTATGCCTCCAACTTTGTCTCTAGGAACAATTAGTGCCTTAGCTATCTTTTTCTATCATATTCCTTGTTTGTGAAGGGTGATGATCTTTTCTCTTAACTTTGTGGACCAATCTTTTGACTTAGCCATAGTCTAACATGCAGTCAAACGTGGCA